>NW_022473988.1:0-62500 GCF_009819795.1 Aythya fuligula | reverse complement strand
CTGCCCCGGGACAGGGGAGCGCGGAAGAGCCGGCCCGCCGGGGGCCCTCTCCGACGCGACCCGAGTGGCCTCATCGATCGGAAAAAAAAAAAAAAAAAAAAAGCGAACAGCGTCGCCTGCGTGCGTGCGGGTGTGCTGGAGCAACGTCCGCGAGAGGTGCTCGCACCGACCTGAACATCGGCCCTGACAGGAACCGACCCGCCGGGAAGCCTCTCCGACGTGCCCGAGGAACGCCTCGACGGGCTCCTGCGTGCGGGTGACGTGAGGTGCATCGTCGGGAGCCGGAGGCGCCGCCGCCTCGGCCGTGCCAATCCGCGGGGTCCCCCCTCCTTCGCCTTCCGAGCCTCCGGGACCCACGCGAGCAGCCGGGGACGCCCCCGGACGGACGCCTTCGGCCGCCGGCGGACCGCCCGCCGGCTTCTGGCCGCTCCCTCTCTCCACAGCTCTGAGCTCGCGGCTCGCTGCTGCTTCTCCGGCGACTCGCACGCGCGAGACCGCTCCTCGCTCGCCGGCGGGGAGGGTAGCTGGCTCGGCAAACCGCTGGCGGCTACCGCTCCGCACAACCCACGCCCGAGCCGACGCCACCGCCGACGCCGCGCGCCCCCTTCTCGCGCGCCGGCTCTCCAAGCCCCAAGCGCTCGCTCGGCACCGCTGGCGGAGCAGAGTCCTCACTCTCTCCTATAGACGGACACAAAAGTCATCGCCTCACAAGCGCCGCACGTCCTTTTCCAGCCTACCGCGGCGAGGCAGCCGAGCGCAACCGACTTTTACCTCGACCTAACTGGAGGCACAGAGAAACAGCGACGCCTACCACCCCTTCCGAGCCGTGGCACGACCTGCTAGTCTACCTCCAGCCCCACGGCGGCCTTCCAAGTCCCGTCGGACACGCGGTAGACCTGGCCGCCGTTCCCTCCGCCCGACCGGCGGCTATTTCCTCCGCGCGGGTAGACCTGGCAACCTCAGGGGGACCCCCCGGCCGGGAACCGACGGCGCCGGCCCGCCTTCCTTCGCTTTTCCGGCGGGCCCTTCCGGCACTTTTCCAGCCTTTTCGGGCTTTTTCGCACCTTTCCGGGAATTTCCGACGCTTTCCGCGCCATCGGACCCGCTCGGGAACCGCTCGACCGACCCGCGGACGTGCGCCTTCGCAAACGCGCGCGCGCGCGCGCTCCCGTCGCTGCCGGGCAGACCCCGACGCCGTTCTCGCGGACGGACCTGCAGCGACCCCTACAGGTCGCCGCCGGCTAAGCAAACATGGCGACCGCGGCAGGGTAGACCTGGCGGCCGCAGGAAGCTACGGGGAGACCAGGCGGCCGCGGGACGACGCGGGGACACCAGGCGGCCGCGGCAGGATCGGCAGACGAGGCGACGGGGGGATGCGGTAGACCTGGCAACCTCGGCGGGACGCGGGGAGACCTGGCGGCCGCAGGAGGGCACCGGGACACCTGGCGGCCGCAGGACGACACGGGGAGACGTGGCGGCAACGGGGGGCACACGGTAGACCTGGCAACCTCAGGGGGACACGGGGAGACGTGGCGGCAACGGGGGGCACACGGTAGACCTGGCAACCTCAGGGGGACACGGGGAGACCCGCCGGCCGGGAACCGACAGCGCCGGCCCGCCTTCCTTCGCTTTTCCAACGGGCCCTTCCGGCACTTTTCGCACCTTTCCGGGAATTTCCGACGCTTTCCGCGCCATCGGACCCGCTCGGGAACCGCTCGACCGACCCGCGGACGGGAGCCCTCGCAAACGCGCTCGCGCCCGCGCGCCCGTCGCTGCCGGGCAGACCCCGACGCCGTTCTCGCGGCCGGACCTGCAGCGACCCCTACAGGTCGCCGCCGGCTAAGCAAACATGGCGACCGCGCCCGGGTAGACCTGGCGGCTGCTGTCCGCAGCGCTTAGACGAGGCGCCCGCGGCGCCCCGAGGCGGGGAACACCTGCCGGCCGGGAACCAACCCCGCCGTCCTTTCCCTAGCAGGGCTCTGCCTTGCCTTGCTCGGCTTTCAACCGCATTGCTCTGCTCTCCTGTGCCGTGCTAGGCTTCTCTCGGAGACCGTCCCGCGGCTTTTGATGCCGAGTCGATCGCTATAATTACGAACGCATAAACCGTCAGACACAGAACTTGGCCTCCCCGCAGCCCAGCGACCGTTCCCTCGGAACTGGCACGAGGGGGCAGCAGGCCTGCACACCCAGCACGGTCTTCTCTGGGAGTAACAACATGATTCCCACAACTACGCTGGAAGAAAGGCAACAATAAAGAAATAAACAGATAAAGCAAGACATGGTTCTTGCCCAACGTCACGGTGGACCAGGAGATGTGAAGGAGGCTGGGGAGAGGGCGATCAGGGTACAGGCCACTGTCCAAGTCCGGCTGCCACCTGCACACAACATGAGGGCCCTCCGGTCTCCCCCCAACAGGCACTTGGAACCCAAAGGAGGGCTGGCCGCCAGCTCGCTACGTTCGCTTTGCTTCTCTTTGTTTTGCCTTGCTCCGCTTTGCTTTGCTCTTGCTGGCACAGTTTTGCTTTTCCATACCTCCTTTCCTCTGCTGTTCTTGCCCCGGCTTTGCTTTGCTTTGCCTCAGATTCTTTTGCTGTTTCTTTCCTGGCAATGCTTTGCTTTTCCTTGTGCTACGTTCCCTTGCTCTGCTTTGCCTCGCTATGTTTTGCCTTTTCTGGACATGTTTTGCTTTTTTTTTTTTTTTTTTAAGTGTTCATTGCATTCTTTTGTTTTCCTTTTGGACCTATTTAATGTGCTTTTAGAGGCCGCGCTTTGCTTTTCCAGGCGCTGGATGTCATTGCTTTTCCCTATGCTGCTAGGTCTTTTCCCTAGCAGGGCTTTGCTTTGTCTTGCTCAGCTTTCATCCGCATTGCTCTGCTCTCCTGTGCCGTGCTAGGCTTCCTTTGGAGACCGTCTCACTGATTTTGCTGCTGAGTCGGTTGGTAAATTTCTGAACGCATAAACCGTCAGACACAGAACTTGGCCTCCCCGCAGCCCAGCCACTGTCCCCTCGGAACCGGCGCGTGGGGGCAGCAGGCCTGGCCGCCCGACATGGTCCATTCTTTGTCCCTAGCCATGCGGCGAGCTGGCTTGGGTGGGCCACACTGCTAGTTGTGTGTGTGAGGTTCTCAAAACAGTAAGGAACTACGTGATTCCCACAAGTACGGTGGTAGAAATCCACAACAAACAACAACAAAATGTATATAGATATATAAAACCAGCTAAAGCAAGACATGGTTCTTGCCGGTGTCACGGTGGACTAGGAGCTGTGAAGAAGGCTGAGGAGGGGGCGATCAGGGTACAGCCACTATCCAAGTCTGGCTGCCACCTGTACACAAAATGGAGCCCTCCGGTCTCCCCCCCACAGACACTTGGAACCCAAAGGAGGGCTGGCCGCCAGCTCGCTACGTTTGCTTTGCTTCTCTTTGTTTTGCCTTGCTCCGCTTTGCTTTGCTCTTGCTGGCACAGTTTTGCTTTTCCATACCTCCTTTCCTCTGCTGTTCTTGCCCCTGCTTTGCCTCAGAGTGTTTTGCTCTTTCTCTCCTGGAAATACTTTGCATTTCCTTGTGCTACGTTCCCTTGCTCTGCTTTGACTTGCTCAGCTTTCCCTTCCCTGGCCATGCTTTCCTTGGTTTAGCTCTGCTTTATAGACCTGGCACTGCTTTGCTTTTTCTACCCGTGCTGTGCTTTGCCTTGCCTCGCCTCAAACTGCCTTGCTTTCCTTTGTTTGCTTTGTCTTCCCTGGTTATGCTTTGTTTTTCCTGGTGCTACTTTCCTTTGCTCAGCTTTGCCTTCCCTGGCCGTGCTTTGTATTGCTTTACGGGGCCATGCTTGCCTTTTTTTACCTTTGCTTTGCTCTCTTTTGCCTCACCTGCTCCTGCTCTCATTTCCATTTTCAGGCCATACTTACCGTTGTTTTGCTTTACTTTGTATTCCTGGCACTGCTTTGCTTTTCCTTTTGCTACTTTCTTTTGTTCTGCTTTGCCTTGCCTGGCCATGCTTTCCTTTGCCTTGCTTTGTATTCCTGGCATTGCTTTGCTTTTCCTTCTCTGCTCTGCTTAGCTTCTCTTAACCCTGCTCTCTGATTTGCCTTAACTACATGATTCCCACAACTACGGTGGAAGAAATCCACAACAAACAACAACAAAATGTATATAGATATATATAAAACCAGATAAAGCAAGACATGGTTCTTGCCGGCTGTCACAGTGGACTAGGAGCTGTGAAGAAGGCTGAGGAGTGGGCGATCAGGGTACAACCACTGTCCAAGTCTGGCTGCCACCTGCACACAAAATGGAGCCCTCCGATCTCTCCCCCACAGACACTTGGAACCCAAAGGAGGGCTGGCCGCCAGCTCGCTACGTTTGCTTTGCTTCTCTCTGTTTTGCCTTGCTCCGCTTTGCTTTGCTCTTGCTGGCACAGTTTTGCTTTTCCATACCTCCTTTCCTCTGCTGTTCTTGGCCCAGCTTTGCCTCTGATTGCTTTGCTTTTGCTTTCCTGAAAATGCTTTTCTTTTCCTTGTGCTATGTTCCTTTGCTCTGCTTTTCCTTGCTCTGCTTTCCCTTCCCTGGCCATGTTTTCCTTGGTTTACCTTTGGTTTACAGACCTGGCACTGCTCTGCTTTTCCTACCCGTGCTGTGCTTTGCCTTGCCTCAAACTGCCTTGCTTTCCTTTTTTTGCTTTGTCTTCCCTGGTTATGCTTTGCTTTTCCTTTTGCTACTTTCCTTTGTTCAGCTTTGCCTTCCTTGGCCGTGCTTTGTATTGCTTTATTGGGCCATGCTTGCCTTTTTTTTACCTTTGCCTTGCTCTCTTTTGCCTCACCTGCTCCTGCTCTCACTTCCATTTTCTGGTCATGCTTCCATTTGTTTTGCTTTACTTTGTATTCCTGGCATTGCTTTGCTTTTCCTTCTCTGCTCTGCTTAGCTTCTCTTAACCCTGCTCTGATTTGCCTTACCTCAAACTTTTTCGCTTTGTTGTGCTTTTTATTGCTTTTTTTTTTTTTTTTTTAATTTATTTATATATTGTCACTTCTTTAAAAATCCTGGCACTGCTTTGCTTTTCCTGGCGCTACTTTCCTTTGCTCAGCTTTGCCTTCCCTCGCCGTGCTTTGTTTTGCTTTATAGGGCCATGCTTGCCTTTGTTTAGCTTCGCTCTGCTCTGCCTCGCCTTGCTATGCTATGCCTTTCCTGGTCATGCTTTGCATTTTTTTATTCTTATTATTATTTTTTTTTATTTATTTGATGTTCATTCCATGCTTTATGTTTTCCTTTTGTATCTTTTTCTTGTGTTTTCTCTGGCCGTGCTTTGCTTTTCTAGGCCGTGCTTGTCATTGCTTTTCCTTATGCCGCTAGGTCTTTTCCCTAGCAGGGCTTTGCTTTGTCTCGCTCAGCTTTCATCCGCATTGCTCTGCTCTCCTGTGCCGTGCTAGGCTTCCTTTGGAGACCGTCTCACTGATTTTGCTGCTGAGTCGAATGGTAAATTTCTGAACGCATAAACCGTCAGACACAGAACTTGGCCTCCCCGCAGCCCAGCCACTGTCCCCTCGGAACTGGAGGCCGGGTGCAGCAGGCCTGGCCGCCCGACATGGTCCATTCTTTGTCCCTAGCCATGCGGCGAGCCGCCAGGGGACCCCTAACTGCTACTCGTGTGGTGATAGTGTTCAGTGACAATTTCAACGAGAATAAGTAACTACATGATTCCCACAACTACGGTGGAAGAAATCCACAACAAACAACAACAAAATGTATATAGATATATAAAACCAGCTAAAGCAAGACATGGTTCTTGCCGGCTGTCACAGTGGACTAGGAGCTGTGAAGAAGGCTGAGGAGTGGGCGATCAGGGTACGGCCACTGTCCAAGTCTGGCTGCCACCTGTACACAACATGGAGGCCCTCCGGACTCCCCCCCACAGACACTTGGAACCCAAAGGAGGGCTGGCTGCCAGCTCGCTACATTCACTCTGCTTCTCTTTGTTTTGCCTTGGTCTGCTTTGCTTTGCTCTTGCTGGCACAGTTTTGCTTTTCCATACCTCCTTTCCTCTGCTGTTCTTGGCCCTGCTTTGCCTCAGAGTGTTTCGCTCTTTCTCTCCTGGAAATACTTTGCATTTCCTTGTGCTACTTTCCTTTGCTTTTCTTTTCCTTGCTCTGCTTTGCCTTCCCTGGCCATGCTTTCCTTTGCTTTATCAGGCCATGCTTTCCTTGGTTTAGCTTTGCTTTATAGACCTGGCACTGCTTTGCTTTTCCTACCCGTGCTGTGCTTCGCCTTGCCTCGCCTCAAACTGCTTTGCTTTCCTTTGTTTGCTTTATCTTTCCTAGTTATGCTTTGCTTTTTCTGGTGCTACTTTCCTTTGCTCAGCTTTGCCTTCCCTGGCCATGCTTTGTTTTGCTTTATGGGGCCATGCTTGCCTTTGTTTAGCTTCGCTCTGCTCTGCTTTGCCTTGCTATGTTTTGCCTTTTCTGGACATGCTTTGCATCTATTTTTTTTTTTATTCTCATTATTTTTCCTTTTTTTTTTTTTTTTTTTTTTAATTTAAATGTTCATTACATTCTTTTGTTTTCCTTTTGGACCTATCTGATGTGTTTTTACAGACCGTGCTTTCCTTTTCCAGGCCCTGGTTGTCACTGCTTTTCCTTATGCCGCTAGGTCTTTTTCTTAGCAGGGTTTTACTCTGTCTTGCTCAGCTTTTATCCGCATTGCTCTGCTCTCCTGTGCTGTGCTAGGTTTCTTTTAGAGACTGTCCCACTGGTTTTACTGGCCTAGCCGCAAGCTCCTTACGTTTGCTTTGCTTCTCTCTGTTTTGCCGTACTCCGCTTTGCTTTGCTCTTCGTGGCACAGTTTTGCTTTTCCATACCTCCTTTCCTCTGCTGTTCTTGCCCCAGCGTTGCCTCAGACTGCTTTGCTTTTGCTTTCCTGGCAATGCTTTGCTTTTCCTTGTGCTACGTTCCCTTGCTCTGCTTTGACTTGCTCTGCTTTCCCTTCCCTGGCCATGCTTTCCTTGGTTTAGCTTTGCTTTATAGACCTGGCACTGCTTTGCTTTTCCTACCTGTGCTGTGCTTTGCCTCGCCTCAAACTGCCTTGCTTTCCTTTGTTTGCTTTGTCTTCCCTGGTTATGCTTTGCTTTTCCTGGTGCTACTTTCCTTTGCTCAGCTTTGCCTTCCTTGGCCGTGCTTTGTATTGCTTTACGGGGCCATGCTTGCCTTTTTTTACCTTTGCCTTGCTCTCTTTTGCCTCGCCTGCTCCTGCTCTCACTTCCAGTTTCTGGTCATGCTTACCTTTGTTTTGCTTTGCTTTGTATTCCTGGCATTGCTTTGCTTTTCCTTCTCTGTTCTGCTTAGCTTCTCTTCACCCTGCTCTGATTTGCCTTAACTACATGACTCACACAATTACGGTGGAAGAAATCCACAACAAACAACAACAAAATGTATATATATATATATAAAACCAGCTAAAGCAAGACATGTGTGAGGAATGTTCTTGCCGGGTGTCACAGTGGACTAGGAGCTGTGAAGAAGGCTGAGGAGTGGGCGATCAGGGTCCAGCCACTGTCCAAGTCTGGCTGCCACCTGCACACAACATGGAGCCCTCCGGTCTCCCCCCCACAGACACCTGGAACCCAAAGGAGGGCTGGCCGCCAGCTCGCTACGTTTGCTTTGCTTCTCTTTGTTTTGCCTTGCTCCGCTTTGCTTTGCTCTTGCTGGCACAGTTTTGCTTTTCCATACCTCCTTTCCTCTGCTGTTCTTGCCCCGGCTTTGCTTTGCTTTGCCTCAGATTCTTTTGCTCTTTCTTTCCTGGCAATGCTTTGCTTTTCCTTGTGCTACGTTCCCTTGTTCTGCTTTGACTTGCTCAGCTTTCCCTTCCCTGTCCATGCTTTCCTTGGTTTAGCTTTGCTTTATAGACCTGGCACTGCTTTGCTTTTCCTACCCGAGCTGTGCTTTGCCTTGCCTCGCCTCAAACTGCTTTGCTTTCCTTTGTTTGCTTTATCTTTCCTAGTTATGCTTTGCTTTTCCTGGTGCTACTTTCCTTTGTTCAGCTTTGCCTTCCCTGGCCGTGCTTTGTTTTGTTTTATCAGGCCATGCTTCCTTTCGTTTAGCTTTGGTTTATAGACCTGGCACAAGTCTGTGAACTGGCCTTGCTCTCACCTGCAGGTACATTTATATCCATTCACTGCAAATCTTTGGACCCAGCCACACAGCCAGTTTTTAACCCAATGAAACGTAATTCTTTCCAGGCCTTAAGCAGCCAGATCCTCTGGAAGAATGCTGTGGGAAATGATTTCAAAAGCCTTATTGAAGTTTAGGTAGACCACATCCACAGCCTTTCCCTTGTCCACTGAGCACATCACCTTCTCATAGATTTAGATCTGATTTGTCAAGCAGGTCCTGCTTTGATAAACTCAACTGGGCTTATCAAAGGGCCTGATTAGCTGGTTGTCCTGTTGTGTGATGGTACTCAAGATAATCTGCTCCATGAGTTTCCCTGGCTCAGAGGTCAGACTGACAGGCCTGTAGGTCTCGGATCATCCTTCTGTCTCTTCTTGTAGATATCCATCATATTTGCTAGTTGACAGTTGACAGGGACCTCCCCTGATAGCCAGGACTGCTGAAAAATGATGGAAAATGGCTTGGTGAGTACTTCAGCCAGCTCCCTCAGTACCGATGGGTGGATCCCATCTAGCCCCCTATACGTCTGCATATCTGGGTGGAGTAGCAGTTCTCTAACCATTTCCTCATGGATTATGAGAGCTTCATTCTGTTCGAGGTCCTTATCTACCAGCTCAGGGGCAGAGTATCAGGGTAACAACTGGTCTTGCTGCAAAACACTGAGGTAAAGAATGCACTGAGTACCTCAGCCTTTTCATCATCTCTTTTAATTCAAATGAACAAACAAACAAAAACCACTTTTATTGTCTTTAACGGTAATAGACATATTGAGCTCCAGCTGGGTTTTGGCCATTCTAATTTTTTTTCTTTGCCCAGCCTAACAACATTTAGGACTCCAGAGAAAATGATAGGGCTTCAGAGAAAATGACAGCATACATGAGAAGCACAGAAAAAGTGGAACTGGGCAACCTTCCATCCTCTACCCTTCTGTGAGCCTGTTCTGCAGCTTCATTCAACTAGTTACTCCTCTACTGTTCACACTCTCCTACAACTGCTGATACTGTTATCTTGTGAGAGCACAATTAGAATGAGACATCTCCCTGCAGATATTAACAGCTGACAGAATGTGGCATCTGTCCAGAGGAACCTTGAGAACTGCAGGATTTTCCCTATACAAACTTCTTGACATTGAGAAGGAGAAGAGCCCAGTCCTGCACTGGAGGAAGAGGAACCCCACACATCAGGGCAGACTGGGACTGTGCTGAGTGAGCAGTGCCCAGGGCACCACGAGGGATGCCATACGAGCAGTAGTGCCTGCTCACCAGGAACCAGGTCAGCTTCCTACAGAGCTGCCTTATGAGGAGCATAGCCACCAAGAAGATCTGGATTGTCAGACTCAGCTCACATCCAGTGTGACACCACATGGACAAGTGTCTACAGCTAGCCGGTAAAGAGGTACACGGGAGTCCCTACAATATCCTGATTTGGAGAGGAGCTAGGGCTATGGAAAGGCTGAAAGTCCCAACAGGACCCAGGTCTTTGTGTCTATGGCTATGGCTGTTGTCTCTGCCAGTGAGACCTACGAGGAGAGAGCACCAGGGCCTCATTGCCTCCTTGCCCCTACCCATGAACCTGGAAGGGGTTGTACCATTCTCCTGAACTTGGCAATGCACATCCCCATCTCCTACTGCCCCAGGAAGAGCCCTGAGCAAGGTGTAAAGGGAAAGGTTCTCTCTCCCAGAGGCAGGGTGTCAAGGTTTGGCCCTTGTGCTTGGTGAAATGCATCCACTTTGTCTACACCTCAGTGTCACCTTCACACTGTCTTTGTCTCCTTGTCCTCACTGCCTCCAATGTTCTACTCTAACGAGCTCCAAGGGGGAGCTGTGTCAGTGCTGGCCATCAGGGGGACACTCCAGGAAATATACATCTGACATGGACTTCTGAAGAGATGTCTTCAATTGTCTCTTAGTACTTGAGGTCTGTGGGCTCATCATCAAAGCCCCCAGAGGAGTAATTACAATGCCTTGGGTTGCTGAGCTGGGCCGGGCTCCTGGGACAGAGAGAGCTCCTGGCAAGAGGCCCTGGTGCAGAGAGACAGCTCTGCCCAAGAGCAGCTCCTCTGCAAAGTGCAGCAGGGCTGGGAGCTCTGACCACAGCTGGCAAGAGGAGAGGAGAGAAGGAGAGAGGGCTTGGAGGCAGTTGGGAGAGGGAGGATGCTGAGCGCTGACCGCAGGAGAAATCTGCACAGCCCTTGACGAGGTAAGTGTCTGGCTGCAAGGCCATGCAGCTGCAGGTCCTGGAAGGGTCTGCTCCTGGGTCTTGTTTCTGGGAGGGCAGTGGGCAATGCAGTAGGCTTTGAGACTGCTGCTGGATTGCAGTGAGAGGTGAGGACGTCTGGCAGAAGCCTCTTGGAGTGCCCTAAGCCAGGTGCCCCCAGTCAGCCCAGAACACCCTGCCGTGGCTGCCCATGCCAGGCTCTCTGTCAGCTACCCCGTAGCTCCTGCAGCCATGGAGGTGCCCCTTGGCAGGGTCCTGTTGGTGGCAGGGTGCTGCAGGGCAGCGCTGAGCACAGCCGCATGGGATGGGGTCTGTGAGCATGGACAGGGGGAAAGAAGAGGTGGTCGCAGATCAGAAGCTCCCGGCAGGAACAGCTGCAGGCAGCAGAGAGAGGGGCAGGCGGCCAGAAGGAGCTGTTGCTAGAAATGCTGTGGAAGGGGGGATTCGGGCACCTCGTGGCCATGCCCTGCAGTGCAGATGCCTTCTCCTTGAGCAGTCCCTCCCTGGCTTCCTCTCCCCCTGCATCCCATGGGCTGTGGGGCAGGCATGGCCAGCAGAGCAGGCAGAGCTCAGACGAGGAGAAGCTCTCAAGCTCCTTCTGGCTTGCTGTGGCTCTCCTCAATTAGCAGCCATCTAATTTTTTTTTTTTTTTTTTCCTCAGGGAAACACCAGAGTGGGATGGTCCTGTAGCTCAGAGGAATGACAAAAGTGACAGAGCTGCACTGGTCAGTCTTCACCAAGGCACGGTCCCTTTGCCTCCTGGCACCCACAGGATTTCTCTGGGAGTGCACAGGTAATGTAAGGGAGTTCAAGCATCCAACACCTGTCATAAGCATTAGAAGTGTTATTGAAAGCTAAATTAAAAAAAAAAAAAGGGGGGGGGGGCAAAAAAAAATAAAATAAAATACCTGCAGCTCTGCTCTGCATTGGGTTGTTGACAACAACACTGAAAAGCTCATGGATGTGACAAGTGGACGGCACTTGAGTTTCTCCCATCTTCCTGCTTCCATTCTGCAGCACAGCAGGAAGGACTCCTCTGGAGCCCACAGCAGCCTCTGCTCCAAGTGCCACTGTCATCCAGCACCAGCTGGAGCTCAAGCAAGAAAGCTGCAGAAAGGTTCTCCTGCAAACAAATGCTCGGGCTGGGGGTGCTCTAAGGCTTGTAATAAGTCTCCCTCAGAGAAGTGTGTACTAACTTGTTCTGCCTTATCCTCTTCAACAGACAGCTGTGTTTAATGTCAGCAAATGCCCAACGTCAGCACCGTGAGTGAGTTCCTCCTGCTGGCATTCGCAGACAAGCTGGAGCTGCAGCTCCTGCACTTCGCGCTCTTCTTGGACATCTACCTGGCTGCCCTCCTGGGCAACGGACTCATCCTCACCGCTGTAGCCTGCGACCACCGCCTCCACACCCCCATGTACTTCTTCCTCCTCAACCTCGTCCGCCTCGACCTGGGCTGCATCTCCACCACTGTCCCCAAAGCCGTGGCCAATTCCCTCTGGGACACCAGGGCCATCTCCTATCAAGGCTGTGTTGCACAAGTCCCTTTCATAGTCTTCTGTTTTGATGCAGAGTATTCCCTTCTCACTGTCATGGCCTACGACCGCTACGTTGCCATCTGCAAGCCCCTGCATTATGGGAGCCTCCTGGGCAGCAGAGCTTGTGCCCAGATGGCAGCAGCTGCCTGGGGCAGTGGCTTTCTCAACGCTGTCCTGCACATGGCCAACACATTTTCCCTGCCCCTCTGCCACGGCAATGCTGTGGACCAGTTCTTCTGTGAAATCCCCCAGATCCTCAAGCTCTCCTGCTCAGATGCCTACCTCAGGGAAGTTGGGGCACTTGTCTTTAGTGTTTCTTTAGTATTTCTTTGTTTTGTTTACATTGTGGTGTCCTATATGCTGATCTTTAGAGCGGTGATGAGGATGCCCTCTGAGCATGGCCAGCACAAAGCCTTTTCCACGTGCCTCCCTCACCTGGCTGTTGTCTCTATGACTGTCAGCACTGGTTTGTTTGCCTACCTGAAGCCTCCTTCCGTCTCTTCCCCATCCCTAGACCTGGCGGTGGCATTTTTGTACGTAGTGATGCCTCCAGCAGTGAATCCTATAATCTACAGCATGAGGAACCAGGAACTGAAAAATGCTCTCAGGAAATTACTTTCATACATACTTCTTAAGCATCATTAATATGCTCACCAGCCTAAAAATACTGAGCGAATATCTCACAAAATATTTTCTGATTTTTTTTTAATTTTTTAATTTTTATTTTTTAACGTGTGATAGTATTATTTTAATTTAAGGGAATTTCTTCTTATCCTCCTACATATTGATTTTTATTTTGACCTAGTCATCTACGGTACTTCAAGAACCAATCTTCCAGTGTAGATAAAGACAATAAAGAAGCCATTAGATATTCACAGCTCTCAGATCCCATCTCATTCTCCCAATGGAGAAGGGGCTCAAGGCCAAAAGCACTGCTGTCACATTTAGGAATAGCTCAGCTGGCTATTGGGGCTGCCCATCACTACTCAGTGGGGCAATCTAGAGCTTCACGGACTGGAATCTGGAGCTGCTCTGTGCCTGGGCCAGGCCTCTTGTGCTGGCCCTGTGGGACACAGATACTCTGTGCTAGGGATCTCCCAGGCAAGAGACCAGGGCTCCTGCAGCTTCATGGACCTCCATCGCCTGAGCCATGGCTGGCCCCAGCCTGGGGACTGCTGGGGAGGCCCAGAGCCGCTTTTGTCCCAGCAGCTGAGGTGCCTTGCGAGGGGCTGGGGCTGTGGTGGCCATGCCCAGAGCCCTGCAGCAGCCTGCAGTGGGCACTGCCCTGGGGCCAGCCCAGCCTGGGCTGCTGGGCTGGGCTGGGCATTGGCCGGCAAAGGGCAACAGCAGCGTCAGGGAGTGGTGGCAGCATGCAGGGGAGGGCTCCCAGCAGGGCTTGGTGCTGCAGAGCCAGGACTGCGTGAAGGGAGCCCAGAGCTGGAGGGGCAGGGGAGAGGAAGCTGCTCTGGGCCCTTGCTGGCCTGGTCAAAGCAGAAAGGGGGCCCAGGGCATTTGCCCCCTCACCGCAGCCTGCCAGGACCTGCAACGCACTCATGGAGCATCCAGGGCCAGCCAGCCCCTGCATGGGGATCTGCTGCCCGCCTTGCCCCGGCCCTCTCCAGCGCCCTCCTTGCTGCTCTCTGATGCACGCCAGCACCTCCCCATGCGTGCCAGCCAGCATATCTGCTGAGGGCCAGTGCGGTTGCTTCTGGGGCAGGGAGCTCAGCATGGCCCTTGCAGCCCCCTGCCCTGGGCCTGCCTCTCCCCTTGGCCTCAGCCCCGGCCCCGGCCTTGTCTCTGCTGGCAGGAGCGCTCTTGGCATGCGCTTCCTGGCCTCCCCTCACCAGCGCACAGTTGCTGCCCACTCAGGCTGCTGGCACAAATTTGTCCTCACCAGCAGCACCACCCCTTGGGCTGCTTCTCCTGGTGTTGCCCACACCACTGTCTTGACTCCTTGTCTCTGCTGGGCCCCACCTTCCACACCCAGATGTGCCCCTTGGCTGTCATCGCCTTCTCCCCTGCCACATGGGGTGACAGTGCCATAGTGGGACATGTTTCCAGTGGGCCGTCTACCAGACACAGTAATGAATACTATGAGCAGGACTAGAGGGGTCTTGCTTCCAGCCAGAGGGATGCAGGGAGGAAAGGGACAATTGGGTTTACTGGACTGTGTACATTTAATGGCCTGGCACATCAAACCCACAAATGTATCAGGCTCTACTGGACACCGGTGCACAGTGTACCCTAACGCCATCAAGACTTAAAGAGGTAGAACCCACCTATATTTCTGGAGTGACAGGGGGATCCCAAGAGTTAACTGTCTTGGAGGCTGAAGTGAGTCTAACTGGGGAGGAATGGCAAAAACACCCCATTGGGACTGGCCTGGAGGCTATGCTCATCCTCGGAATAGACTGCTTCAGGAGAGTGTAAGGAATGTTTCAGCAATTCGTGTCAATAGAGGGCTTGAAGGGTAAACCTTGAGTTTCTGATATCTGGGGGGGGGGGGGTTCAGAATAACTGCTAACTATTTTGACTATTGTATGGGACACTACACTAGTCTCTGTATCTGGCCAAGAGATTAAGGAGAAGGGGAAAGCTGAAGGACAACTGAAAGAGAAAGCTTGCATGGGACTCTGCACAAGTCTCTGACATCCGGCCAAGATGGACA
This sequence comes from Aythya fuligula, assembly GCF_009819795.1. Taxonomy (NCBI): domain Eukaryota; kingdom Metazoa; phylum Chordata; class Aves; order Anseriformes; family Anatidae; genus Aythya; species Aythya fuligula. Next base: position 47,921 of record NW_022473988.1, on the reverse strand, counting down.
AAGGGGAAGGAAAAGAAAAAAGCCTGGGAGGAAGACTATGAGCCTTCAGCATGAGAGACCCCCCAGAGGGACCAATGGAGACTGATACTCATGTGCCAGTGGGAGGGTTCGGATTCTGGGAACTAATTATAGTAACCCTGCCTTTACTAGAAGTAGTAATGAATATGTATTAGCCTAGGAGCATAAAAACCAGCTGCTTGATGTAACTGGTGTGCATCTTGGTGGAGCAGAGACTCCTGGCGCACCCAGTGCTGTTTGCTTACCTCTATTTGCTTAAAAATTTGTAAACTTTGATTGTAATTCTATTTGGGACTTAGTCATTTATTACAAGAGGGTACTTCAAAGTTCCAGAGGGCACCACTGGTGGGGCTTTGGCATCACTGCCTTGGAGACTGGGGACAGTAAACAGTTGTCTACCTTGCTTGGCCTTCCACAGAATCCTTCAGTTGTGGGTTTGCTGAGGGTTGAAGAACAGCAGGTGTCAATGGCTACCATGGCGGCACACCTGAGACAGCATCATATCACAGAATCACAGAATCACAGAATTTCTAGGTTGGAAGAGACCTCAAGATCATCGAGTCCAACCTCTGACCTAACACTAACAGTCCCCACTAAACCATAACCCTAAGCTCTACATCTAAACGTCTTTTAAAGACCTCCAGGGATGGTGACTCCACCACTTCCTTGGGCAGCCTGTTCCAATGCCTCACAACCCTTTCGGTAAAGAAGTTCTTCCTAAGATCCAACCTAAAACTCCCCTGGCTCAACTTAAGCCCATTCCCCCTCATCCTGTCACCAGGCACGTGGGAGAACAGACCAATCCCCACCTCTCTACAGCCTCCTTTAAGGTATCTGTAGAGAGCAATAAGGTCATCCCTGAGCCTCCTTTTCTCCAGGCTGAACAAGCCCAGCTCCCTCAGCCACTCCTCATAGGACTTGTTCTCCAGGCCCCTCACCAGCTTCGTCACCCTTCTCTGGACTCTCCCAAGCACCTCAACATCCTTCTTGTAGTGAGGGGCCCAAAACTGAACACAGTACTCGAGGTGCAGCCTCACCAGAGCCGAGTACAGGGGGACGATCACCTCCCTAGCCCTGCTGGTCACACTGTTCCTGATACAAGCCAGGATGCCGTTGGCCTTCTTGGCCACCTGAGCACACCTCTGGCTCATATTCAGCCGACTATCAACCATCACTCCCAGGTCCTTCTCCGCCAGGCAGCTCTCCAACCACTCCTCTCCCAGCCTGTAGCTCTGCTTGGGGTTATTGCTTCCCAGGTGGAGGACCCAGCACCTGGCCTTGTTGAACTTCATGCAGTTGACCTCAGCCCATCGGTGCAGCCTATCCAGATCCTCCTGCAGAGCCTTCCTACCCTTGAGCAGATCGACACACGCACCTAGCTTGGTGTCATCTGCAAACTTACTGAGGGTGCACTCAATGCCCTCATCCAGATCATTGATGAAGATATTAAAGAGGACCGGCCCCAGCACCGAGCCCTGGGGAACGCCACTAGTGACTGGCCTCCAACTGGACTTGACTCCATTTACCACGACTCTTTGGGCCTGGCTATCCAGCCAGTTTCTAACCCAACGAAGTGTGTGCCAGTCCAAGCCAAGAGCAGCCAGTTTCTTGAGGAGAGTGCTGTGGGAAATGGTGTCAAAAGCCTTGCTGAAGTCAAGGTAGACCACATCCACAGCCTTGCCCTCGTCCACCCAGCGCATCACTTTGTCATAGAAGGAGATCAGGTTCGTCAAGCAGGATCTGCCTTTCATAAACCCATGCTGACTGGGCCTGATCGCCTGCTTGCCATGCAAGTGCTGCGTGATGACTCTCAAGAGAATCTTCCCCATGAGCTTTCCTGGCACTGAGGTCAAACTGACAGGCCTGTAGTTTCCCGGGTCTGTCCTCCGGCCCTTCTTGTAGATGGGCGTCACGTTTGCTAGCCACCAGTCAACTGGGACCTCCCCTGATAGCCAGGACTATTGATAAATGATGGTAAGTGGCTTGGCCAGCTCCTCTGCCAGTTCTTTCAGTACCCTTGGCTGGATCCCATCCGGTTCCATCGACTTGTGCACATCCAAGTGCCGTAGCAGGTCACCAACCAGTTCTTCATGGATAGTGAGGGCCACATCCTGCTCCCCATCCCCTTCCACCAGATCAGGGTACTGGGTATCCAGAGAACAACCGGTATTGCTGCTAAAGACTGAGGCGAAGAAGGCATTGAGCACCTCCGCCTTTTCCTTATCTCTTGTCACTAAGTTTTCCCCCGCATCCAGTAAAGGATGGAGATTCTCCTTAGTCCTCCTTTTTGTGTTGATGTATTTATAAAAACATTTTTTGTTATCTTTAACGGCAGTAGCCAGATTGAGCTCCAGATGAGCTTTGGCCTTTCTAATTTTGTCCCTGCACAGCCTCGCAACATCCTTATAGTCCTCCCTAGTGGCCTGCCCACTTTTCCAAAGATTATAAACCCTCTTTTTTCTCCTAAGCTCAAGCCACAATTCTCTGTTCAGCCAGGCTGGTCTTCTTCCCCGCCAGCTCGTCTTTGGGCACGTGGGGACAGACCGTTCCTGCGCCATTAAGATTTCCCTCTTGAAGAGCGCCCAGCCTTCCTGGACTCCTCTGCCCTTCAGAACCGCCTCCCAAGGGACTCCACCAACCAGTGTCCTCAGCAGCACAAAGTCAGCCCTCCGGAAGTCCAATACAGTGGTTTTACTGGTCCCCTTCCTGGCCTTGCCAAGAATAGAGAACTCCACCATTTCGTGGTCACTCTGCCCAAGACAGCTCCCGACAATCACATCCTCCACCAGTCCTTCTCTGTTTGTGAAGAGAAGGTCTAGCGGGGCACCACCCCTGGTAGGTTCACTAACCAGCTGCGTCAGGAAGCTATCTTCCACGCTCTCCAGAAACCTCCTAGATTGCTTTCTCTGGGCTGTGTTGTGCTTTCAGGATATGTCAGGGAAGTTGAAGTCCCCCATGAGAACAAGAGCTGAAGATTTTGCAACTTCTGTCAGCTGCCTGTAGAACTCCTCATCCGTCTCCTCATCCTGGTTTGGCGATCTATAACAGACCCCGACCAGGATGCTAGCCTTGTTGTCCCTGCTGATCCTAACCCAAAGGGACTCGACCTTGTAGTTCCCAGCCTCGAGTTCTACAACATCGAAAGACTCTCTAATATAGAGAGCCACACCACCACCCCTTCTGTGCTGCCTGTCCCTTCTGAAGAGCTTATAGCCAGTCATTGCAGCACTCCAGTCATGAGACTGGTCCCACCACGTCTCCGTGATGGCAACCAAGTCGTAGCCTGCCTGCCGCACGATGGCTTCCAGCTCCTCCTGTCATGCTAACCTCCAGCTCCTCCTTACCATGCTAACCGGGACTCCCTGATTGCCATCCATGAGCTGGTTCATTGACTGGAGAGCCAAGGTGTAGTTGTAGAACTTAGTAGCATGGTTTAGTGATGGACTTGTCAGTACTGAGGCAAAGTTGCATGACCTGGGTTACACATCCTTGAGCAGTGTAAGGCAAAATGCAATTCTTTTTGCCTTTTGCATCTATAGCACAGGAAGCATGACTTTGCCCTACTCTATTGACTGGGCAGGTCTTTTCACATTACTCAGTTTATGTTTCTGTGACTGGAAGGGGACAATTTCCCAAAAGAGGCCTAGCTCGTGGGTACAACTACAGCCACTTGAAGAAATATTTTCTTTACTTTTCTTCCAGAGTTTTCCACAGAAGACCCATGAGAGACCATGGATGTCCAGGTGTTTACTAATATTCAAGCAGAATTTCTCAGATTCCAATGGTTATTTCAATTATTTTATTTTATTTTATTTTATTTTATTTTATTTTATTTTATTTTATTTTATTTTATTTTAATTTATTTTAATATATTTTATTATTTATTTTGTTCCCAAAGAACACCTGACTTTTCTTAGAAAGGGTTTCATGTGCTGGGCTGGGCTACAGTTACAGGGACAAAGACCACTGCTGGCAGTGGAGGTGTCAGACCTCCAGACTCTGCTTTTCCTCCTGATAGAGGTCTCCAAAGAAGTCACCCTGGATGAACAGCAATAGAAGAATGATGCTCAAAACTGAAATGCAGCAAAATTCAGCCTTTAAAAACAGAAAAAATTTGTATTAGGTGCTTTTGGAAATCTTCCTTTTTAAATACACCATGCAAGTTCTGCAATTAGCTGCACAAGGCGTGAAGGTTAGAAGAAAACTATGGAAGAGATGTTAGGAGTTTCTTCATTTTAATGGAGAAACGCACCAACACCTTCTGCCTTCTCCTCTGCAGGCTGTCCTATGCTGTCCCACACTTTGCCCTATTTCCTGGAGTCTGCAGAACCCCCTTCTCAGTTCACCACCTTGCTCTCATCCCTTGATTTCACCCATGTATCGTCAACCCTCACCAGCTGTTCCCTGAAACACAAAGCCATGGTCTGATCAGAGGGTCACCTCTGACACCATGGCTCAGCCCTTTGAGGGACATTTCTTCTTCCTCATGGCCAATGCATAACTTCCAAGGTACACTCCCTGGAAGTCTTTCTCTCCTGCTCTTTCCTACTACTAATGGAAGCTCCGTCAGGATGGAACCATTCCTAAAAGGCATCCCAACCCATCAGGCTCCTTGCAGCCTGGCAGCCAACCAGGCACATGTCACCTCAGCAGCATCTTCCAAGCCATGGGCCTGCTGCTGGCCTTGCAGTTTCTTGGCTACACACAGCCAAGCTTTGTGCCTCCTGCTCTCCAGTCATGGACTCAAGCAGAAGGGACAGGACAACCCATCTTGGGGCCTTCTTTCTGTCTGGGTCCTCCTGGGTATGGAGGAAGAGGGGATCCCCCAGTCAGCATGCCAACCAGGTGCCTTCTGTTTGCCTTCCAGGGCCACTGGCAGATGTCAGCCCAAAAGTACAGATCCCAGGGAGAAGGCAAGGCTGACCTGTCAGCTTCAGACAGAAGTGACCTCACAGTCCCTTTCCATGACACGTTCCTGCTGCTGCCCTATCCACTGCAGAGGCAGAAGTGACCTCACAGTCCCTGCCACAGTCACATTCCTCCTGCTGTGACAGGAGATCCTGAGGTAGAGCTGGCAGTGCTGCTGTGCAGAGCCAGGGACTGTGGTGCCCTGGGACCCCCGGGAATGCTGCTTGGGGGGGCAGCAGACCCAACTCCATGGGGATCTCTGCTGCTGAGCCCCTCTCCATCTGCCCTGATGGCTCAGCAGCATAGGACAGTGCTGGGCAGGACAATCGGGTGTCTCTAAGGGCACAAAGGGCAGGCAAGTGCTGCACCAGACCTTGCCCACAGCACTTCAAAATGCTTATCCTCAGTTACTCTGCAGTCTTATGGGCCTTTGCCTGATGACTCTTCACCACCACTTCTGGCATTGCAGAGCCCTGCTTTAGCCCATTGTCTCCTCAAATTCGCCTTTTCCTTTACCAAAACCTTTTTTGGATGATCACTCATTTTATGAGGTTCTAATCACTGCCCACTGAACACCTTGTTCCTGCAGATCTTCTGACTTCTCCTGGCAGCTCCAGATTCCTCTCCAGGCCTGCATCGGCCATCAGCCCCGCTACAGGGGGTGTAGTCCCATGCAGATGAATCCAGTTGTCTACTTTGGCAAGTGCCACCATAAAGAGAGCTCTTGGTGCAGTCCTTGATCCCTCACAGATCACCCTGGGATTTTCAGCCTGTGTTCTTTACTCCATGAAGAGGCCCAGAAAACAGAAGAGCAAGGAGGAACCCCTTCTCTCTATTCCAGACAGTAGCATTGGAAGAGGCATCCAGGCTTCTTGGTTTGCCCTGAACAGCCCCTTTTGTTACTGTTTGGTTTTTGTTTGGTGCTAGCAGGGAGGCCAGCTGTGACAGAGGACTGCACAGTGCCTGCTGCTGCCTGCTGGGACATGGATGCCAATGCAGAGACAACAGGACTGGCATCAAATTACATGAGATATAAAGTCTAACCCAAATACAAGAAACACAAGAGACCAATGTGGAAGCCAAAAGAAAACAGCAGTGAAAAGGCCACATCCTGCTGCTGGCCATGGCTCCAGGGAAGCAGCAGCCCCGACCCGAAGGCAGCAGAGAGGCAGAACCCAGCGGGCAGTGAGGGGCAGCCCCGAGGGCCACCAGGGCTGCTCGTTCATGTGTCAGCTGGGCTCTTGTCCCTGAGCCCCTCCTGCGTGCCGGGGTTTGCTCCCCCAGCTCCAGAGGAGATGGGAAGACATGGCAGCTGAGACCAATGAATTTCTGCTGGATTCTTTATTGTCTTTATCTACACAGGAAGCCTGCTTCTATAGGTAAATCTTTAACAAGTAGAAGGCTAAGAATAATATTATTTATATCAGAAACAATAGTTAGTGAAAATAATAACACAGACAAATGTAAACTAAGAAAAAAAAATCTGAGAAAAATAGGTGTTTCTGATTATAGGATAATTGTTATAGGTGAAGAAGCTGAAGAACATGTATTGAAATGGCGTCCTCACTGCATCCCTTAGTTCCAGGTTCCTCATGCTGTAGATGAGGGGGTTCACAGCTGGAGGCACTGGTGATGGGAAGAGATTGCAGTTGAGACCAATGAATTTCTCCCAGTTTCTTTATTGTCTTTATTTAAACATGAATATTGATTGTAAAGGTATTTGAAATTATTGACTTAATAATAATAATAATAATAATAATAATAATAATAATAATAATAATAATAAAATAAAAATTAAGAGACTTAGAATAACATTAAATCAAAGCCACAAGTTAGAGGAAATAATAATAAAGAAAATTACTTTCTAGAATTTGCATGGAGTCTTTTTTTCAGAAATCCTGTGTGTCCTGTTAGTATTATATGCACATTATTTCTGCTGAAGAAAGATGTATTCAAATAGTTTCCTTACTGCATGCTTGATCTCCTTGTTCCTCATGCTGTAAATGAGGGGGTTCACTGCTGGAGGCAACACTGAGTATAGAACAGCCACCACCAGATCCAGGGATGGGGAAGAAATGGAGGGAGGCTTCAGGTAGGCAAATATGCCAGTGCTAAGAAACAGGGAGACCACAGCCAGGTGAGGGAGGCACGTGGAAAAGGCTTTGTGCTGGCCATGCTCAGAGGGCATCCTCATCACCGCTCTAAAGATCAGCATATAGGACACCACAATGTAAACAAAACAACCAAAAACTAAAGAAACACTAAAGACAAGTGCCCCAACTTCCCTGAGGTAGGCATCTGAGCAGGAGAGCTTGAGGATCTGGGGGATTTCACAGAAGAACTGGTCCACAGCATTGCCTTGGCAGAGGGGCAGGGAAAATGTGTTGGCCATGTGCAGGACAGCATTGAGAAAGCCACTGCCCCAGGCAGCTGCTGCCATCTGGGCACAAGCTCTGCTGCCCAGGAGGCTCCCATAATGCAGGGGCTTGCAGATGGCAACGTAGCGGTCGTAGGCCATGACAGTGAGAAGGGAATACTCTGCATCAAAAAAGAAGACTATGAAAGGGACTTGTGCAACACAGCCTTGATAGGAGATGGCCCTGGTGTCCCAGAGGGAATTGGCCATGGCTTTGGGCAGAGTGGTAGAGATGCAGCCCAGGTCGAGGCGGACGAGGTTGAGGAGGAAGAAGTACATGGGGGTGTGGAGGCGGTGGTCGCAGGCTACAGCGGTGAGGATGAGTCCGTTGCCCAGGAGGGCAGCCAGGTAGATGCCCAGGAAAAGCGCGAAGTGCAGGAGCTTCTGCTCCCGCATGTCTGCGAATGGCAGCAGGAGGAACTCACTCACAGAGCTGCTGTTGGACATTTACAGGTTCTGCCACGGAGTCCTGCTCAAGACAGAGGAAGACTATTTACCACAGAGTTATGTGAGAGGAATAATTTCCATTTCTCTTTTAAGCCTCCCTCTGCAAATATTCGTAGACCTTTGGCGGGTCTTTTTCATGCCATATTAGTGATGCTGCCTTAGGGCCTCCATGGGAGCAGGCAACTCTGCTCTGGACAATGCAGGAGTCAGTCCTGACCTACAGCAAGAGATGAAGAACATAGGTGGATTTATATTTTCTATATTATGTTCTAGCTGCCCCACCACACCTGAGGACTGTCTATAAGGCATAAATCCTGGGCACTTCTGTTGCATTCCAAGTGAAATCCTGTGAATCTTCAGAGGCAAAGGTACTGTCCCTTTAGTTCAGGTTGTACTTTCAGAGGGGACAGCCGATCTGTCTATAGAGGCTGGTCTCTTCTGCTGGCATGTGTATGAGCTGTAGGATAATTATGCTCACATGTTCACCTGAAAAGAAGCAGGACACTGCTGAATCCAGACTCAGAGTGCACATCTCCAGACACCTCACCCTGTCCCTGTATTTGCCATTCCCCAAGCACACCAAGGGTTCACTTCATGTGCATGTGAAACCCCATCCCCAGCCAGAATCACAGAATTGCAGGGGTTGGAAGGGACCTCAAGAGATCATCTGGTCCAACCCCCCTGCCAAAGCAGGTTCCTTAGAGCAGGCTGCCCAGGTAGGCATCCAGACAGGCCTTGAATATCTCCAGAGAAGGAGACTCCACAACCTCCCTGGGCAGCCTGTTGCAGAGCTCCATCACCCTCACCATGAAGAAGTTCTTTCGCATGTTGGTGCGGAACTTCCTGTGCTCCATGTTTTGGCTATTTGCTCCATGTTCTGTCCCCACAAACCACTGAAAAAAGGTTGGCCAAATCCCTCTGTCTCCCACACTAAGATATTTGTAAACATTGATAAGATCCCCTCTCAGTCTTCTCTTCTCAAGGCTGAACAGACCCAGGTTTCAGCCTTTCCTCATAGTGAAGATGCTCCAGGCCCCGTATCATCTTTGTGGCCTTCCGTTGGACTCTTTCCAGGAGATCCCTGTCTTTCTTGCACCGGGCAGACCAGAACTGGACACAGCACTCCAGGTGAGGCCTGACCAAGGCAGAGTAGACGGGGAGGGTCACCTCCCTTGACCTGTCTCCAAGCTCCTTTTAATGCCTGGAAACAAGAACAGCAGTAGCACGGCCAGGTGGAGAAGCCAGGAGGAACACCAGCGTGCTGCTGCCAGGGGAGGCAAGGCCAGGGAGGGACAGACGGACACTCAGCAGACCCTCCTGTGCTGCAGCTCTGCCTGCAGAGGAGGCAGCTCCTGCTCATTGCAAATGCTGTGTGCTCTGCTTTGGCCTGCAGACACCTCTCAAAGACAGGGCACTGGGTATCACAGAGGGTTTGCAGCTCCTAAGGTCAGCTAGGATAAAACCTGAGAGGACCACAATGATGATGTTAGTGCAGTCTGTGGGATGAGGTGTGGGAAGGGACTTCACAAAATTAATAACTGGCACTTTGATTTTTCAATGCAATGCTCCAGGAGCCTCAGTCTGCTGTACAACCCCAATAATCCATTACTATGAAATCTGCCTCCCCTCCATGGCAGGAATCTCAAAACACAGACTGAAGAAAAAGCCTTACCCTTCAGATAAACCAAGAGTCAATCTTCCTCTTGAAATGCTTCCTCATAATGCCATTCTCTAAAACACTTCAGAAACAGAGAGACCCATCCCGACAGATACTATCAGCCATCGAATGTGCCAGCTGTAGAAGACCCCTCTGGCAACCCCACCTGCATTGCTCTGCTGCCAGAGACTCACAGTGTCAAGAGCCTGCAGATGTGTCCTACTACACGCTGCCCTCTGTTGTTGAGCTCCTCACAAGCCCTCTTTCCTTCTCTCCTCTCCCCGTGCCAGCTGCTGTCAGAGCCCCCAGCCCTTCTGCGCTGTGCAGAGGAGCTGCTCCTGGGCAGAGCTGTCTCTCTGATGCGCTGCCCGCTTGCTAGGAGCTCCCCTTGGGCCCAGGAGCCCGGCCCAGCTCAGCAGCACAGCACCCGCTTTGCTTGCTTGCTCTGTGCCCTTGGGCTCCCTCGAGGTGTCCCCAAGGCCTCAGGGCTGACAGCACCTGAAGGCAGCAGGGTCTTTGCTGGGGTGTGGTGTTTGAGGCAGACAGAATTCATCACCGACTGCCCTTCTCTGAACACAGGAAGGATGACTTTTACAAGGGTGATTTGTGCTTTTAGACTGTGGTTGTCAAACATGTTGTGCTTTAACCTGTCAGGCACCTCAGCACCACACAGCTGTTAGCTCACACCCACCCCTAAAAAGACAATGGGTTGAAATAAAGATAATGTAAAAGGACAGAAAATGAAGAGATAGGAATAACAGTAACAATACTACTAATAAATAATAATAAACTTTATTTTTATTATTGTTATATGTATAAAGCAAGTGATGAACAGTGCAATTGCTCATCACACACTGACCGATGCCCAACCTTTCCCCAAGCAGGGGTCCCACAGAACCTGGACAGCCTGCATTAGGCTCTCGTGTGCAGGTCCCTTGACCTTACTTTGTTATAGGGCAATAGAGGTTTTCAGAAGGAATATGGAACATTTGCTTCCCTTTCTCAAATACTTCTGCTGTGTTGCCCCATGTGATGGGGCATCAGTATGTTGGAAGTGTTCAGGAGCTTCCCTGTGTTCCAGGGCAGTCTGGATCAGCCCATGGCAAAAGTAGCCCTGGGGCAGTTGATTCCAGGTGGGCAGGACACCCCTCCATGTGAAAGCTAAGTGTGGCCTTCATACTGCCACCAAAGGGATGGAGAAAAATGCATTAGCAATATTAATTGTGGCATAGCACTTTGCTGCCTTTGACTCCAGTTCGTACTGAATGAAGTTCTAGCATGCCTGGCACAGCATCACTCAGTGGTGGTGGGACTTCAAGTGCACCGTTCTCTTCCACTCACCATTAGAATTTTGCACTGTCCATATGGGACTATTAAAGAGTGAGAGAGTATTGCTGATCACTCCGTGGCTCTCCAGCTCATAGATGGGACTCAGGGAGTCTCTGTTAGTGCAATATTGCCTCAGGTGCACTGTTGTGGTAGCGATTGGCACCTGCTGCTCATTGGCCATCAGCACCTCCACTGCAGAAGGGTCCTGTGAAAGAGTGGGCAAGGTAGACAACTGTTTCCTGTCCTCTGTCTCCAAGACAGCTATGCCATAAGCCCACCAATACCCTTGTGGACCTTTGAAGTACCTGCTCCTGAAGTAGTCTACACCAAGGTTACACAGAGCCTCCAGGCCAGTCCCAGTGCGTTGCATTTTCCACTCCCCCATTAGACTCACTTCAGCCTCCAATACAGTTAAGTCTTGGGTTTGATGTGCCAGGCCAATAATCCTCAAAGTCCAATATACCTGATTGTCCTCTCCCTCCCCCAGGGTGAAAGCTGTGCCCCTCGAGTCCTGCTCATAGTATTCTTTACTCTGTTTGGAGGGTTGACCACTAGAAATTGGAGCAGCAAGTGTCTCAGAAGAACCACTTTTTGACAATGTTTTTCCTTGTGCTTCATGTATCCGTGCCTGTAAGGTGGAGGTCAATTTTTGCATCACATTTTCTCATGGCCTCTCCATGGTCACACAGTCAAAAGCACAGGATAGAAACTGGTATGTACCCACTATGTTACCTTTCTTGAGCAGAGGGATGCTTACATCTGATAGCTGAGCTATTGGTTCGTGCAGGTGGGGAGGAAACCATATTCTCTTGGAGCTGTTGGACCTCTTGGGAAAGTTTCTTTCTGGATGAGACACAGGCCCATAGGGAAGAAGAGAGACTTTCTTTGTAATGCCATAGTTGGCTAGCCAATTCATCCACCATGGGTTCCTCTTGGTCTTTCCTGGTCATCACTGCCAATGGGTTGGCATATGATGATGGTGTGTTCTGTACAAACTCCTGCCACATGGGTCATGTGCACTTGACTTCATCTGGATCTTTGGATAGCTGTTATCTAGGTTTCTACAAATCGCCTTCAGCATGTCTAGTTTCCTCAGGAATGGATACCCCTCTGCATGGTGGTCCACTTTCCTGGTTGACGTACAAGATCTTTCAAGGGAGACCTTTCCTTCAAGCATGATGGGAGTAAGTTCCTTGTGCCCTTTTCCAATGGCTTTGTCCATCAGCCCTTCCCTAGAGGGAGATTCTGGCTGCTTGGCTTCCCTGCTCTCCAATTCCAGGCTATTGGCCCTGTTCTCCCCCCACTGGAGCAGCCAGATGACAATGTGCTCACCAAGATGATTGCTGAAATCTTTTCCCATACCTCGTAGCTTACCCTGGGACAGGGACCATTTGGTTTCTGATGCTTATATGATTTCTTCTGCTTTGACCTCCTGCTTCCAAGATGGCCCAACTTTGGAGAAACCTGCCTCATCTTCTTTTTCCTCCTTTCTTGTCTGGGTAGGAGTTTCCTTCCTTTCTAAAGAAAAACTGAGTTTTTCACAGCCACTGTTTTCTCTTGCAGGTAGAGGCAACCGATACTGGCTTAGGTTGGTTCTCTGGCCCAGTGATGTGGCCCATTGCAGGGGCTGGAGTGGCTGTAGGGACCATCACAGGAGTTGTTCTGGCTGCGGGGCCTTTTGGATGAGTTGGAGTGGCTGCAAGGCCTATTGCAGGTTTGGGAGTGGTTATAGGGCCTATTATAGGGATGTGTTTAACCATTAAGCCCTGTAGGGCCTGTAGCAGGGTTTGGAGTGGCTTTGGACAGGCTCTGGGCCTGTCAAAGGGGCTGGAGTGTGCCCGCAGGAAAAGTCATAGTGGTTTGAGAGGCGTGGACTGTAGCTTCATAAGCATACCTTAACCACCAGCATATTGCAGTGATTTGTGTCTCTTTGAAATTGCTGGGATGATGACACAAATTTCTAAGCATTTCACAAGTTTTTTTAGGATTCTGCACTTGCTCAGAGGTGAAATTCCAAAGCACTGGACATGCCCACTACACTAGACGTCTGCCCAGATCCTCGAACTCTCCCTGCCACTCCTAACTTTCCTGCCTCTGGACAGATCTCTGGATGGCATGTTTAAGTAATTGTTTAAACTTAAACAAAAACTGAATGGTATTCAGGAGACCTAAAAATAGGAACATGCTGGTTTGACCATCCCAAGGATATTCAAAGCTTTGAAGAGCTATTGTAATTAGCCTGGAAGAGAAGCATGAGGTGAAGGAGAAAGGGAGAGTGAAGAAGTGGGGAAAAGCATCCCCCACCACCCTGCATAGATTTACTCCCTGAGGAGAAAAGACAAAGACTGTAATTCTTAATAGTTTCCAAGAGATGAAGAGATGGTTCCTGAGGTATTGAGGGGGCAATAATTTGATCCTATCAGAAGTCAATGTTATCCAATACAGAAAAACAGTAACCTTAAACCAGCCCCCAGAACTGACAAACAGCATGACATGGAAGTTACTAATGTGCTATACAACACAGTTCTGAAAAGAAGCACAACAGACCCCAGATCAGAAAGATCAATATTGTGATCAGCAACTGTTAAACTGATCTAATGCTTATAATAATTTATTTTTAAAATGCTCTGGTCAGATCTGTCATCTCAACCTTTGTGCTCCACGCTAGGCACCAAGAAGACTTGCTGTGGTTTGACCCTGCAGGCAGCTCAGCACTACAAAACTATTCACCCAATGGGTTGGAGGAGAGAACTCAGAGGAAAAAAAAAAAAAAAAAAAAAAAAAAAAATAAAAGTTCATGGGTTGAGATAAAGGCAATTTAATAGAACGCAAAAGGAATTATTATTATTACTATTATTATTGACACCAATCGACTAAGGTCATGACATTTTTGTGTGTGTATCAAAAGACAGGAAAGGTGGTGGTGATTAATCAGAAAGTGACAGAGCTGAGCATGACATAGATTGTATGGAATAAGTGCTGGACATTATCTTAGTTTTGTCTGAGATAGAGTTAATTTTTCTTCCTAGTAGCTGGTATGGTGCTGTGTTTCATATTTACAGAATCACAGAATAGTTCATGTAGGAAAAGACCTTACAGATCACATAATTCCAACTCACCTCCCATGGGCAGGGAAACCTTCCACTAGATCAGGTTGATGAAAGCCCCATCCAAACTGGCCTTGAATGCATTAAGGGATGGGGCACAGATCTAATAGATCCGTGTCCTTCTTACACATGGAGCCCCAGAGCTGAATGCAATCCTTGAGGTGTGGCCTCACCACGGCCAAATACAGAAGGACAATCACTTCCCTACGTCTGTTGACCACAGTATCCTTGGTACAAGGCAGGCCTTCTTGGCCAACTTAGCACACTGATGGCTCATATTCAGCCGACTATCCACCAATATCCCCAGGTCCTTTTCCCCTGGGCAGCTGTCCAGCTGCCCTTCCCACAGCATTGCATGGGGTTGTTGTGCCCCAAGTGCAGGACCCAGCACTTGGCCTTGTTGAACTTCACGCAGTTGGCCTCAGCCCATGGGTGCAGCAATCAACAAGACAGAAGTCACCTCACCAGCATCTCCTGAGCCATGGGCTGGCTGCTGCTCTTGCAGCTTCTTGGCTACACACAGCCAAGCTTTGTGCCTCCTGCTCTCCAGTCATGGACTCAAGCAGAAGGGACAAGATGACCCATCTTGGGGCCTTCTTTCTGTCTGGGTCCTCCTGGGTATGGAGGAAGAGGGGATCCCATAGTCAGCATGCCAACCAGGTGCCTTCTGCTGGCCTAGCAGGGCCACTGGCAGATGTCAGCCCAAAAGTACAGATCCCAGGGAGAAGGCAAGGCTGACCTGTCAGCTTCAGACAGAAGTGACCTCACAGTCCCTTTCTGTGACACGTTCCTGCTGCTGCCCTATCCACTGCAGAGGCAGAAGTGACCTCACAGTCCCTGCCACAGTCACATTCCACCTGCTGGGGCTGGAGATCCTGAGGCAGAGCTGACCTCTCTAGTCCCTTAGAGACAAGGGTTCACTTTTCTGGATTAGAAATTTAGCACATGGGCTGTTCTGCTTAGGGTGTCAGGTCTGTGGTTAGGTTATGGGCAAGCTTTGTGGAACAGTTTTTTGTTTTACATCTGCCTAGAAGTCTAGGTTTAATGGAACATGTTAATGCTAGTATTGAAGGCAGGGATTAGGGTGAGGACAAGAGTAAAGGCAAGGGCAAAGGACTATGGGCTGAGTTTTGCTTCATGGAATACTTTGAGTTCAAGCATTAGAATAGGGATTCTTGTCAGGGTGTTGGAGTAGCATTTAGGTTTAGGGATTACTCTTTAAAACTCTTCAAATGTGGGTTTTCTTTAAAACTGGTTACTCTTTAAAATTGGCTAACGGCCTTACATCAATGTTTTAATTCTGTGTTAAAGCAGCATCAATATTAGCTGAAGCCTCTTACCTCTACTAAATTGTTGTAGAGGTTCACTCATCCTTCTCCCTCCCTCTCTAGGGATGTCCGGATCAGCCCCTGGCTTTGTGTTTCATGGATTAATGAGGGCAGATTGAGAGAAATCAGTCAAGTCAGGAAGGTGCTCAGAGCAAGGTGAGAGCAAGGTGGGGAAGCAAGGTGGGTATCTAAGTCCTGCAGGGAAACAGGTGCAGACGTGACAGCATAGGTGTCGTGGTTTAACCCGGCTGGCAGCTAAATACCACACAGCCGTTTGCTCACCCTCCCCCCTCCCTCTCTGGGACGGGGGAGAGAAATGGAAAGCGAAGCCCGTGAGTTGAGATAAAGACAGTTTAATAAGACAGGAAAATAATAATAACAAAATAATAATAACAATAATAATAATAATAATACAATGGTGATAATAGGAAAATAATAATAATATGTACAAACAAGTGATGCACAATGCAATTGCTCACCACCCGCTGACCGATGCCCAGCCTAACCCCGAGCAGTCCGGCCCCCTTCCCTGGCTAACCACCCCTATATATTGTTTAGCATGACGTCAGATGGTATGGAATACCCCTTTGGCTAGTTTGGGTCACCTGTCCTGGGTCTGTCCCCTCCCAGCTCTTACTGCACCCCCAGCCTGCCTGTTGGCAGGACAGAGCAAAAGGCTGAGATATCCTTGGCTTGGTAGAAGCACTGCTCTGCAACAATTAAAACATCGGGGTGTTATCAACACTCTTCTCATCCTAAGCCAAAACAGAGCATTCCACCAGCTACTAGGAAGAAAATTAATTCTGTTCTAACTGAAACCAGGACAATAGGACAGCGTGTGGTGGTTATTGTCAAGTATCTTTTGCAAGATGAAACCCCCGACAGAGCCAACAGCTTTGTCTGCTGGGCTCTGGCCCTTGTCTCCGTCAGTGATGCCTATGAGGAGACACCTCATCCTTACAGCAGTAGGGCCTCAATGCCTTCTCATCCCCCTCCAGGAGCCTGGGAGATGTCCTCCTGTAGCCTTGTACTTGGCACTTACCCACCGTGCACTGACCCAGGAAGAGCCCTAAACCCCACTGGAGGGACAGCATCTCCCTTCCCAGAGGTTGGGGTCAGGGCCCGACTGTTGGACTTCATGGGACACATCAAGGTTTCCTCAGCATCAGGGCCTTTCCTGGGCCTTGGTCTCCCCGTCTTCACTGCCTGCCTTTTTCTGCTCTAACAAGTCCATGGGGAGGCCTTGACAGTAATGTCCCTCAGTGGGACCGTTAGCACTGTGAGAGGCTTTGGAGTTTGCATCAGACTTGGACTACTTGAGAAGCTGCTTCAGCCACCCAGATAAAGCTCCTCTGCCAGGCACAGCATTGCTGGGGGCACTGCGTGCAGCTGGCATGGGGAGAGGAGAGAAGGGGGAGAGAGGTTCAGGGCAGCCTGGAATAGGAAGGCAGGGGAGAGCTGGCAGAGGGAGAAAGCTTCCCAGCCACCTCCCCATGGTAAGTCTCTGGGTGCAGGGCAATGCCACTGCACACCCTGCCAGGCTCTCCTGGAGCTGGCCCAGCCCTCAGCTGATGGGAGCTGTCAGGAGGATGCTTGGTGTTGGAGCTGAAGGGCATGCAGGGCTTGTATGCTGCAGGGTCAGCATGCAGGGCCCGAGGGCTCCCTTCTCTTGAGGCCGGCTGCAGGCTGTGAAGCCGGGGATGCAGGCGGGGGTGGCCAGGGCTGTGGTGCAGAGCAGGGTCCCTGCTGTGCCCCAGAGGCTGTGTGCCAAGGCAGGGCCTCTGCTACCTGCCAGTCTCCACAATCAGCCTGCCTGGGGAGCTGCCCAGGGGCTGCGGGGAGAAGCTGAGGGTGGAAGGAGCCCCCCTGGTACCGCAGGGCAGGGCAGGGTCCTGCTGCTGCCCAGAGTCTGCTGCCTGGGGCAGGCTGCTCACAGCCCCACACCTCCCTAGGGCACTGCACTGCAGAACTGCCCGGCAAGAGCTACCTGAAGGCAGTGCACTTTTTAGAATCTGCTTCATTTTCCTGCCCATGTGCTGAGGCAGAAGGATGGTAATGGAGTAGGAGCATCTGTAGTAGAGACTAAGGCTCCTCGAGCATTGCTGCTGCTCTGAGGCACCTCACACACCTCCGCACACAGACTGTACCAACGCCACCTTTGCTGTTTCTTGAGGAGTTATTTGACCTTCTCCATTCCTGCAGACAGGGAGATGACCTTGCCCAGTGGACTTCCCAGATCACTTAGGGTTCCCTTTTACCTGTTGCTGTAGACTAGGACTGACTGCTGCAGAGCCCACAGCACAGCCCCCTGCTTCTTTTGGCACCCTCAGAACACCAAGCAGAAGTAAGCCAAGCAGCTGCAGAAAGCTCTTCCTGTGAAAGGAATGGGAAAGAATGTGTTGTGTGTGACTGTTCTATGAGACATACAAAGTATTTTGGTCAGAGAAGTCCTTAAATTTTACAATGTCACTTCTTCTTTTGGACAAACTACCTTGCTCAGGGGCAATAAATGTGTAACAACAGCTCCATCACTGAGTTCCTCCTGCTGGCATTCACAGAAACGCGGGAGCTGCAGCTCCTACACTTTGGGCTCTTCCTGGGCATCTACCTGGCTGCCCTCCTGGGCAACGGACTCATCCTCACTGCCGTAGCCTGCGACCACCGCCTGCACACCCCCATGTATTTCTTCCTCCTCAACCTTGCCCTCAACGACCTGGGCTGCATCTCCACTACTCTGCCCAAAGCCATGGCCAATTTGCTCTGGGACACCAAGGCCATACCCTATTCAGGATGTGTTGCACAGCTCTTTCTTATAACATTTTGAATTTAGCAGAACTTTCTCTTCTCACTGTCATGGCCTACGACCACTACATTGCCATCTGCAAGCCCCTGCACTACGGGAGCCTCCTGGGCAGCAGAGCTTGTGCCCAGATGGCAGCAGCTGCCTGGGGCAGTGGCTTTCTCCAAGCTGTGCTGCACATTGCCAACGTATTTTCCCTGCCCCTCTGCCAAGGCAATTCTCTCAGCCAGTTCTTCTGTGAAATCCCCCAGATCCTCAAGCTCTCTTGCACAGACTTGTACATAAGGGAAGTTCAACTTACTACAGTTACTGCTTTTCTATTTGGGGGTTGTTTTGTTTTCATTGTGCTGTCCTATGTGCAGATCTTCAGGGCTGTGCTGAGGATGCCCTCTGAGCAGGGCCGGCAAAAAGCCTTTTCCACATGCCTCCCTCACCTGGCTGTGGTCTTCCTCTTTCTCAGCACAGTTATCTTTGCCCACCTGAAGCCCCCATCAATTTCCTTCCCTTCCCTGGATGTTGTTCTGGCATTTCTGTACTTGGTTGTGCCTCCAGTAGTGAACCCCTTCATCTACAGCATGAGGAACAAGGAGATCAAGGTTGCCATGTGGAAAGTGATGACTGGGTGTTTTTCTTCAGCAATATATTGCCTGCCTTCTTCTCTAAATCACTCGTAATGCAAATCATGATAGGTGAAGCCAGTGGGTATTATGTTCTTGTGTTTTTATTGGTGTTCTGCTTTTTCTCAATTTTATTTTATCAAATATTTTCCACAAAGAAATATAATTCTTCATTTTGCTTGAGTATTTAAACCAATTAAAGTGACTTTTTGTCTTATATCCTTCCTCTGAGACATTTTCTGTGGCTTCAGGGACAGTGTGCAGCGGTGGAGGGGAAAAGAGTCGTGGCAGTCCAGCCTGGGAGCACCAGCACTGGGTCCATGCAGAGCTGCTCTCCTGCCACTGACACCCTCTCCTGCTGAGCCCTGTTGGCGGTTTAAGGCCTGGATGCTCCTGTAGCTTGGTGCCAGTGCTGCTGTGAGGCTGTGCTGGGACTGCAGGCAGGGACAGGCAGTTGGCACATGAGTGACACAGCTGGCCTCCAGAACAGAATTTCCCTCCTAAAAGGGCCATGCCTGAAGGCTCACATCATCTTTCAGAGTTGCCGTCACATCAGAACATGCTCAACAAGAGTCCCAAAGGCTCCCTGGGATATAGGATGTGCTGGGAGAAGAGCAGGGCCTGTCCAGGTGCAGGAGAGACACAGGAACAGAAACCCTTTGCAGCTGCTGCTACCTGCAGGCACATTGTATGCACATGGAGAGAGGAACAAGAGCGAGCACAAAGGCCATCAGCTATCCCTAGGGGTGTCATGAAGGCCAGTGGGGCAGAGTGTCTTCAGGTCCTTTCTTCCTGAGAGTAACAACCATGGGGCATCTGTCCAGGGGGAAGGCACCTTCAGAGACCGTCTAGTCCAAAGTGCAAGACCTGAATGCAGCTCTGCAATGTGTTTCCTTGAACCCTCAAGGTCCCTGTGCCCATTTCTCATGCTGTGGGGCATCTCAGAGGAGGACAGAGCAAGGTAATGCACCCACCACAGGGCTGAGGTGCCTCCCAGCCTCTGGCAGTGGCTGCAGGAGCCAGAGGGACCCTTCAAGTGCTGCAGTGCACTGTGTATGTGTAAGGCAGGGACTGGTGTCTCTGAACAGCCCAGTGTGGATGAGCAGTGCACGAGGCCAGATCAGATATGGGCAACTCACAGAGCCTTGACATTTCTCTGTGTAGAACTCCAGTAATTACCCCCAGTGTTCCCATGAGATTTTTGTCACCCTCCTTGCACAGGTTCATTGCAAATGCTTCTCTCTGACATGTCATTCTACTCTGCCTTTTGGACTGGTGGTGACAGCAAACTGGTGGCTGTTGGTGACAGCCAACATGGCTTCACACAGGGCAGATTGTACCTGACAAACCTGGTGGCCTTCTACGATGGGTTTACAGCATTGGTGGAGAGGGGAAGAGCACCTCACATCGTGAACTTTGACTTGTGCAAATCATTTGACTCTGTCCCACACAATAGCCTTGTCTCTCAATTGAAGAGACATGGGTGTGATGGATGGATCACCTGGTGGGTGAGGAATTGTCTGGATGGTCACCCTCAAGGAGCTGGAGTCTACAGCTCAATGTCCAAGTGGAGGTCAGTAAAGAGTGATGTTCCTCAGGAGTCAGTACTGGGGCCAGCACTGTTGTCAGTGACATGGACAGTGTGATTGAGTGCAGTCTCAGTGAGTATGCTGATGACACCAATCTGGGTGGTGCAGTCAATACACTGGAGGGAAAGGATGATATGCAGATGGACCCGGACCGGATTGAGAGATTTTCCTGTGGGAACCTCATGAGGTTCACAAAGGCCAAGTGCAAGGTCCTGCAGCTGGATTGGGGCAGGGTGGAGAATGAGTAGAGAGCAGCTCTGAGGAGAAGGACCTGGGGTACTGGTGGATGAGAAGCTCAACCTGTGCTGGCAATGTGAGTTTGCAGCCCAGAAAGCCAACTGCATTCTGGGTGGCATCAATCAAGTTTGGCCCAAAGGTTGACAGAGTTGATTCTCTCCCTCAGCTCTGCTTTTCAGTACTGCATTCAGTTCTGGGACCCCAAACTCTAGAAGGACATGGAAGTATTAGAATTATTAGAAAAAGTCTAGAAGAGGCCAAAAACAAGATAGAGAGTCTGGGGCAACTTTTCAGTGAAGACTGGCTGAGAAAGCTGGTTCTCTATAGCAGCCTTCCAGTACCTAAAGGGGGCCTAAAAGAGGGTGCTTTAAAATTAGGTATAAGGAAGACATTCTTTCCTTTGGGGGTGGTGGTCAATGGAACAGGTTGCCCAGAGAAGTTGTGTCAACCCATCCCTTGCCCCTTCATGGCCAGAAGCCTCCCATGCCAAACCACGATGGACACCAGCCCCCCCACACACACACACTGCAAAGCTGGTGTTTAACCTCATCTTTCCTGCATGGGGCCTCCTCTGCACCACCCAATCTCAGCTCCCACTTTGCCACAAGTGCTCTGCATGGGTGCTACACAGCCTAACTCTACCATGTCCTGCCCTGGTTCTGCCATCCCGCTGGGCAGGGGAGAGGGTGGCCACAGCAAAGGGATGCATTTGGGTGTGGAATGTGTGGCCTGGAAAAGACAAGGAGTCGAGGGAGAGGACAAGGCAAGGCAGCAAAGGCAGCACAAACAGTGCTGTTGGTGCGGGGCCACGTTTGTACCAGTGTAATAAATGGCTCAGTCTTCAAAATAGGACTATAATCAAAGTTTACAATTTATTAAATGAATACAGGTAAGCAAGCAGCACTGGGTGCGCCGGGAGTCTCTGCTCCACCAAGACGCACACCAGTTACATCAAGCGGATGATTTTTATGCTCCTAGGCTGATACAAATTCATTACTACTTCAAAAAAAACCCACAGGGTTATTATAATTAGTTTCTGGAATCCAAACCCTCCTACTGGAGCATGCGTATCTGGTGGTCCCTCTGAGGGTCTCTGTGGTTCTCTCGTGCTGAAGGCTCATAGTCTTCGTCCCTCTTGTCCTTCTCCTTTGTCCAACTTGGCTGTATGTCAGAGACTTGTGCAGTGTCCCCTGCAAGCTTTGTCTTTTAGTTGTTCTTCAGCTCTCCCCTGCTCCTTAATCTCCTGGCCAGATATCAGAGACTTGCATAGTGTCCCATGCAAAAGTCATAACAGTTAGCAGTTATTCTGAACCCCCCAGATATCAGAGACTCCAAGGAAAAGCCTACAAATACATTTCCCTTCAAGCTCTCTATTGACACAAATTGCTAAAACATTCCTTTGCAAGATACAAGAACTATATACATTAACCACTCTGGTTTTCTTAGACTTGTGGTTATACAAGGGTATGTAAGACAGAAGGTCACATTCATCATACCATGCGGCCCTAGCATTGTTCCATACTGACACGAATCAGATGAACATATTTCACAGCAGGATCCTCAGAGGGCAGCAGCTGGCAGGAGGCGAGGGTGATACTATAAAAGCCAGTCAAAGTAACTCTCTAAGACTCAGTTTGGAGTTTTAGAAAGCAGGCGTTCTTTTATTGAGGTCCTGGACACACAGGGGATCACTCCAGTGCTTACAGAACTGTTTGAGCTATAGGGATTATATACAAGCAAAACATACATGTTAATCACATTTCCCCAAAACATATTCATACTACTTCCTGTAACTCATTAAAATCAGTAAGTGTTGCTGACACATGCACATTTGTTTCCCCTGTCTTTCAGGGGTCTCTGGTGGTCATCGGTAGTCTTCCTCACTATGTTCATTAGTTGAATCCAGTTCTTGTCCATGCTCAAGCCATCGAAATCTTTCTTCTCTTATTCTTTCATCTCAGGCATGCATACAAAGCTTAGGTGGTTACACATCCAAGGATATATGCATAGCATGAGTTTCTCACCTAATCTTCTGACACATGCTCTAGGCCTGGGTCACTTTGCCCTCATTCTGAGATACAAGTCTGTAGGCTCTTACAGATAAAGCTGACTAATTAGTGACTAAAGTAACATCAGGGGTGAATGTTTCTGAACTTCCTTCTTTCTAACAAAACCTAGTAAAGGTTTCACCTATCTCCTAATGAAGCTTTTCAAATTTGAAGCCATTGTTCTGTCAAGGAAGAGACTATTTCTCCTTTCAGCTCAGTATCAATGGGAGGCCAGGAAGCCCCTCCCAAGGCTGTTCCTGCCAGCAGAGACAAGGCCGAGAATGAGGGGAGGAGAGGGGAATGGAAGGGCTGTGGTGAGGTCCCTGCTGCATTGCTGGTTGCCCTGCAGAAGATGTGCTGGCCAGCAGGCCTTGTGAGGTCACCCAGCACCTCACAGAGCACCCCAAGGCAGCAGGGATGGCACTGGAGAGGTGGCTGGCAGAGCCCAGCCAGGGGCTGGCTGTGGGTCCCCTCTGCTGCAGCCGCCTGATGGAGCGTGGCAGGAGGAGGGCAGGCAGGGCTTGGGGCTACCATGCTCACAGTTCCCAGTTTCTTTACATGGTTCCTAACCTGAGACTTGTCCATTGACAGTAAGTGTTCCTTGCAGACGACCTTGTGAAACGCTGGGATTTGGTGGATAAATCTCATTCTGTTTTCCAAGGAGAAGAGAGCCTCTCTTTCCCATCTTGTGATGCTCTGCTCTGCATTAGGGGCAGCACAGCTCCATACATCACAGCAGGCTTAGACCGGACTTCAGGAAGAGCAACCAGGAGGAGAGAGCTTGGGCACAACCAGGGATGCCATATGAGCCGGCAGTGCTATATACGGATATGGTCACATCCACATTGGGATGATCTAGGAGGAGTGTGTCCACCCAGGCAAGGGACTTCTCATCTTCCATGACTCCACACTGGTGTGGCCATAACTGGAAGAGGCCTTCCCAGTGTGAGGCTCCTTTTCTGAAGGACTAGGGAGGAAAGGAAAGGGTTCAGAGGAGGTGTGCCAAGACAGGGCTAGGGGTCATGTGTGTGGAGGCTGAGAGCCCTGCGCTTCCTAGACCTGGTGAAGCACAGGCTCAGGGCACCCTTGTAGGAGCTCCTGAGAGACAGAAATCTGCTTTCAGAGATGATGGCACATTTTGGGTAAGGGTAAAGAGCATGAGAAAGGAAATCCACCAAGAAGTGGCTGTTTTGGAGGTCCAGAGTGGTGATGAGGAAGAAGAAATGCCACTCCAAGGGCAGTGCTGTGGTGACTCAGAGGGAGTCTGCTTCAGCCCATGGCTTGTGTTTCAAGTCAGAGGCAATGAGCACAAGGAGTCCCTAGCATGGGTAGGGAGATGCTGTGGTGGGGAAGCAGGTTGGATGTCTCCAGGCTGCAGGGAAAATGGTTCAGGCATGGGACAGGATAGGACAACCTGTGGGGAGATGTCCAAGGGCACTGACAGGGCTGGAAGGCCCTGACACAGCAGAAGTCTTTGTCCCTGTGGCTCTGGCTGTTGTCTCTGCCACTGGAGCCTGTGAGATGACACATGGTGCTCCTGGCACTGGAACCATGTGGCCTCCTTGCAGCCCTGTGCACTGGAGTTGTACTGTTGTCCTTTAGTTGCCATCACACACCCCAGATCCCACTGCCCCTTGAAGAGCAGCGTGAGGGACAGAAGCTCTCTTACCAGAGCCGGGTGTCAGGCCTTGGTGCTTGCTTTGATAAAACACATCAAGGTTTCCTTGCCATCAGGGCCACCTTTACTTTGCCTTTGCCTGCCTATCATCACTGCCTCCCCTTTCCTTTGCTAACAAGTCCATGGGGGAGCTGTGGTGGTAATGGCCCCCAGTGGGACCAATTAACACTCCCAGAACCTTCAGCATTTCTCCTGGCCTTAACCTCTTGAACAGCCTGCGCTATCTCCTCTCAGCATCAGAGGTGCATGGACTCAGCGCCAAATACACCCTGGGGCTCGGCACAATGCAGAGAGCCCTCCTGTGTCCTCTTTCTGCCCAGCAGTTCCTTCAAGGCTTCAGAGCTTTTACGTCTAATTGGGGAGATTTCAGAAAGCTAGTGAATGAGGCACATTTCAATGAGCAGTTGATAATAAGGGAGTTTTCCCTTCAAGCTGGATTCTTTATTGATGTATTTCAATTCCCTGCCCTCTCCCTTTGCTATTGATCCAGAGGGTCTCCTAAGGAGGTCTGGTCAGCTTGGAAAGGCAGTCCCTTGAGGCCAAGCACTCTGTGGGCAACCTTGCTCCTCACCTTCCCAGCCCCACCATTTCTCTCAGGAGCCACCTGGGACTTGCAGCACTTCTCCTCCCATCAGACTTCTCCAGTCAGGGCTGCAGCTGCATGTTACAGCTCCTTTGCACCAACTCCCATCCCTTTTCCCCACAGAACTGCCTGCACGCAGGCACAGAAGGACTGCTCCCCATTGAAAACCAACCAAAGTTAAGTGTGGTGCAGTTCAGTAAACAGTAAAACACTCTCCTCAGCTGTGTGCCCAGTGCAAGCTGCAGCTAATGAGGTTCACCTTCCCCAAGGGATGGCCATACAAGGACTGTTCTAGGCAGAGTGTTTGAAGTGATGAACACGTGCTCTTTTATTTATATATTTATTTATTTATATTTTCTTTCCTATGTTGGAATAATTTGTTCACCTTTCCAGGCAGACCTTGCTAGGTTCAGGGGCCCCTCTGTACTGGAGGTGTTTGCCTGAGGCTGGCAGCTGTCAAGAGGAGCTGTGGGAGACCAGAGGCCCTCAGGAGCTGCAGGTGGAGGCTGGGCAGTGTGTCAAAACATCAATATTGGCCATTTTTAACTATGAAAAAAAAGGAAAGCAGAATCACCAAAGTTTGTAAAAGCTGTAAATGTGCATCCATAAATTATCAATGTTTTAGAAGTTTGACTTTATTTCTGTTTAGTTTTGTTTTCTTTTTTACTTTTATTGACATTTTCAAAGCATTTCTAGTATTGTTAGGCCAACACCATTAAGATCATTCTGCATCTTGTAATCTTGTATAAAGCCCTGTGCCCAACCTCCCCCCCCCCCCCCCCCCCCCCCCGAAGAATCTTATCATATCCATGACCATTCACAGTCTTTGCAAAAAAGTACATAACACTGAGATGTGGACCTTGCTGCACAGATGGAAGAAAGTAGGGCCACGAACATGCACGCAATATTCACTTTTCCAGGTGACAGATCCAGGAGATGTGGAAGTGTGGCAAAAGTAGTAAACATGCTCAGCTTTATGGCCAGGACAGAGTATGCATTTCCCTCCAGGTAGGAAAGAAAGTGAAAAATGAGACCGTCTCTGAGAGGAGCAGCGTGCAGAGGGAGAGAATTAACACCCCAGAAAAGCCTAGATCTCTTCCCACACCTCAGAGCACATCCAGGTAATGGACTTTTAGGTGCTTACAGCTGGAAGACAGGAGATGGAGGTATAATGCAGAGATGGCTGAGGCAGTGTCTCCCAGGCTACAGTTACAGCCAAGGGAGAAGAGGAGATGTTCACCTGCCTGGCTTTAGATGGTCCCCTACAGCACAGGAGGATTCAGGCCACACAGCATCTCCTCTGGCACCACCAGAAACTGGGCCTGAGGTCAAAGGACCATAAGGCATGTTGGCAGGGTCCTCAGGAGGCCTGCAGCCCAAGCTGTCATAAGCACGGTCAGAACAGGCTGTTCAGGGCTTGATCCTGTTGCATTTTGCAAAACCAGCAAAGACGGAGACTGCACAGCCTCTGGGTGACGCCTAGCTGAGCTCATGGTGGGAAGGCTTTTTGCCTTCTGTTTAGCCTGAAGCTCTCCTCTTTCACCTTCACAGCTGTTGTCTTTTATCCTCCCACCCTGAACCCAGCTGAAGATCCTGGCTATGCATCCTCCACAACCCCCTCAGAGATACAGCCAGAGGAGGTCCCCCTCGCCCTGCCCTTCCCCAGTGTCGTGGTTTAACCTGGCCGGCAGCTAAACACCACGCAGCCGTTCACTCACCCTCCCCCCTCCCTCTCTGGGACGGGGGAGAGAAATGGAAAGTGAAGCCCGTGAGTTGAGATAAAGACAGTTTAATAAGACAGGAAAATAATAATAACAATAATAAGAATAAGAATAAGAATAAGAATAAGAATAAGAATAAGAATAAGAATAAGAATAAGAATAAGAATAAGAATAAGAATAAGAATAATACAATGGTGATAATAGTACTACTACTAATAATATGTACAAACAAGTGATGCACAATGCAATTGCTCACCACCTGCTGACCAATGCCCAGCCTAACCCCGAGCAGTCCGGCCCCCTCCCCCCGGCTAGCCACCCCTATATATTGTTTAGCATGACGTCAGATGGTATGGAATACCCCTTTGGCTAGTTTGGGTCACCTGTCCTGGGTCTGTCCCCTCCCAGCTCTTACAGCACCCCCAGCCTGCCTGTTGGCAGGACAGAGCAAGAAGCTGAGATGTCCTTGGCTTGGTAGAAGCACTGCTCTGCAACAATTAAAGCATCGGGGTGTTATCAGCACTCTTCTCATCCTAAGCCAAAACACAGCATTCCACCAGCTACTAGGAAGAAAATTAACTCTGTTCTAACTGAAACCAGGACAGTCTTGTCTACAAACTTGCTGATGGTGCACTCGATCCCCTCACCCAGATCATCACTGCAGATATTGAAGAGAACTGGAGCCAGTACTGAGCACTGGGGAACACCACTCGTGAGTGGCCTCCAGCTGCATTTATCTCCATTCACCACAACTCTTTGGACCTGGCCACCCAGCCAGTTTTTAACCCAATGAAGCGTACATCTATCTAGGCCTTTAGCAGCCAGTTTCTCAAGGAGAATGCTGTGGGAAATGGCTTCAGAAACGTTATCAAAGTCTAGGTAGACCACATCCACAGCCATTCCCTCATCCACTGAGCACATTTTCGTGGTTCTGCTCGAGTGGGCAGCTGAGCTCCACCACAGCCGCTCTCTCACTCCCCCTCCTCAAAGAGGAATGGGGAGAAAATATGTGAAAAGGGGCCCAAGGGTTGAGATAAGGACGAGAAAATCACGCAATAATTATTGTAACGGGCAAAACAGACTCGGCATAAGAAGATAGTAAGATTTATTGCTCATTATTAACAAGCTAGAGAAGTGAGAAACAAAGGAAAGAAACCAAAAGCACCTTCTCCCCCCATCCACCCTCTTCCACCTCCTCCCCCCGAGCGGCGCAGGGGAACGGGGGAATGGGGGTTATGGTCAGTCTACAGCATTTCTTCTCTGCCGCTCCTTCTCGGTCACTCTCGTCCCCTTTGCTGTGGGGTCCCACCCACGGGACACAGTCCTTGATGAACTGATCCGGCATGGGCTTCCCACAGGCAGCAGCTCTTCCAGAACTGTTCCAGATATGGGTCCGTACCACGGGGTCCATCCCTCAGGAGAAAACTGCTCCAACCTGGCTCCCCCACGGGCAGCAGCTCCTGCCAGGTCACCTGCTCCTGTGTGGTCTCCTCTCCACAGGATACAGGTCCAGCCTGGGACCTGTTCGGGCAGGGATCTTCCACAGGCGGCAGCTTCCATCGGTGCAGGGCCACCTGCTCCACCATGGTCTCCTCCACGGAATGCACCATGGAACCCTGCTCCACCGTGGTACTCCATGGGCTGCAGGGGGACATCCTGCTTCACCATGGTCCTCACCACAGGCCGCAGGGGACTTCTGCTCCGGAGCCTGGAGCACTTCTCCCCCTCCTTCTGCACTGACCTTGGCACATGCAAGGCTGTTTTCTCACTCCCTTCACTCTCCCGGCTGCTGTGTACCGCAGCTTTTTTTTCCCTGTCTTAAATATGCTCTCACAGAGGCGCAAAACAACATCGCTTATTGGCTCAGCTCTGGTCAGCAGTGGGGCCCTTCCCAAACATGGGGCAGCTTCTAGATCCTTCTCACAGAAACCACCCCTATGGCTCCCTGCTACCAAAACCTTGACACATAAACCCACTACACGCATCACCTTCCCATAGATTGAGATCAGATTTGTCAAGCAGGACCTGGCTTTGATAAACCCATGCTGACTGGGCTTCAACACCTGATTGTCCTGAAAGTGTTGTGTGATGGTACTCAAGACAATCTGCTCCATGAGCTTCCCCAGCTCAGAGGTCAGACTGACAGGCCTGTAGTTCTCGAGATCTTCCTTCTGGCCTTTCTTTTACATGGCTGTCACATTTGCTAGTCACCAGTCAACTGGGACCTCCCCTGATAGCTAGGACTGTTGGCAAGTGATGGAAAGAGGCTTGGTGAGCACTTCAGCCAGCTCCCTCAGTACCAATGTGTGGAGCCCAAATAGACTTGAGTACATCGAAGCAGAATAGCAGTTCTCTAACCATTTCCTTGTGGATTATGAGGGCTTCATTCTATTCAATATCTTTATCTACCAGCTCAGGGGGTTGAGTACAAGGGGAACAACTGGTCTTGCTGCTAAATATTGAGGTAAAGATTGCACTAAGTACCTCAGTCTTTTCCTCATCTCTTCTTATTCTGTTTTCTCACATCCAATATAGGATGAAGATTCCCCTTAATTCTCTCTCTCTCTCTCTCTCTCTTTTTTTTTTCCTTATGTATTTATATTTAAAAAACAAACAAACAAACAAAAAACATTTTTATTGTCTTTAAAAGTAATAGATGTATTGAGCTCCAGTTGGGCTTTGGCCCTTCTAAATTTTTTCTTTGCACAGCCTAACAACATTTAGGACTCAGCTTCCGAGAAATAACAGCATACATGAGAAGAACAGAAAGGTGGAATCTGGCAGCCTTCCATCCTCTAGCCTTCTATGACACTGTGCTGGAGCTCCATTCAACTGGTTACTCCTCTACTGCCCAAAATCTCTGCAGCTGCTGATGCTTTTATCTTGTGAGAGACAGCACAGTTAGGATGAGACATCTCCCTGCAGACATTAACAGTTCACAGAGTGGGGCATTTGTCCAGGGGAACCTTGAGAAACTGCAGGATCTTACATACAAAAACCTCTTGACATTTACAAGGAGAAGAGCCTAGTCCTACAGAAGAGGAAGAGGAACCCCACATATCAGGGCAGACGGGGACCCTGCTGAGTGAGCAGCGCCCAGGAGGAGGAGGGGAGCACCATGAGGGATGCCATATGAACAGTGGTGCCTGCTCACCAGGAGCCAGGCCAGCATCCTACAGAGCTGCCTTATGAGGAGCATGTCCATCAAGAAAATACGAGTTATCAGACTCAGCTCCAATATGGTGTTACCCCACCTGCACAAGGCTGTCCCAGTGAGTAGCTCCTCATTTACGAGAGATGCAGGACTGTGCCCAGAGAGGTTGTGCCAAGGTGGGGTTCAGGGCCTAAAGCACCTGCTGTGTATAGAGTGTCTGAGAGACTTGGGTTTCTCTGGCCCAGTGGCATGGAGCATCCAAGTAGAGCAAAAGTAGCCTGAGACTGCCTGAAGGGTGTATTTGGAGATGTTTTAGCTTTCCTCTGTAGGGAAAAATGGCATGACAAAGAAATAATGCTACAAAATTGACTTCAGGATGTTGAGACTGGACTTGAAGAGAAAGAAATTCTCATCTCCTACTGCCGCAGGGGGAGCCCTGAGCAAGGTATGAAAGGAAAATATCTCCCTTCCCAGAGGGTGGGCATCAAGGCCTACCCTTGTGCTTGGTGAAACACATCCACTTTGTCTACACCTCAGTGTCACCTTCACATTGCCTTTGTCTACTTGTCCTCACTGCCTCCAATATTCTGCTCTAACGAGCTCCAAGGGAGGCTGTGTCAGTGCTCGCCTCAGGGGGAAACTCCAGGAAACTTGCATCTAATTTGGACTTCTGGAGAGATGTCTTCAATTGTCTCTCAGTGCCTGAGGTTCATGGGCTCATCACCAAAGCTACCAGAGGAGTCATTACAATGCTTTGGGCTGGGTCTCTGGTGCTGAGCTGGGCCGGGCTCCTGGGACAGAGAGCTCGTGGCAAGAGGACCCTGGTGCAGAGAGACAGCTCTGCCCAGGAGCAGCTCCTCCGCACAGTGCAGCAGGGCTGGGAGCTCTGACCGCAGCTGGCACAAGGAGAGGAGAGAAGGAGAGAGGGCTTGGAGGCAGTTGGCAGTGGGAGGATGCTGAGAGCTGCCTGCAGGAGAAATCTGCACAGCCCTTGACGAGGTAAGTGTCTGGCTGCAGGGCCATGCAGCTGCAGGTCCTGGAAGGCTCTCCTCCTGGGTCTTGCTTATGGGAGGGCAGTGAGCAATGCAGTAGGCTTTGAGACTGCTGCTGGGTTGCACTGCAACATGAGGAAGTCTGGCAGAAACCACTTGGATTGCCATATCCCAGCTGCCCCTGGTCTTTCACAAGCAGGGTGGCCAAACCTCCTCCAGACACTGCAGTGGGATACTGGGACACCCCAGCTTGTGAATATCCAACTCTCTCTGTGGGGTGTTCTCCTGGGCTGCATGTTCCTCTCCGTCAGGTCTTACCTCTCTCATGGCATACTTGTGTTATCCAGGATCCTGAAAGAGAAGACACCTCCATGCTAAGGCGCTCTCCATGCTGCTGGATGGCTGTCTGTGGGCAGCTGGAGTGAGGCCTCGGCACCCCCGGCTAGGAGGGAAGAGCTGAGATTCTGATCAGGTATACCAGAAATGAGGTGAGGATTCTGTGCAGCCTCACTTCGACTGGGGCTTCTCTGCTCTCAGCTGTCTCCACTTTCATCTTGGAAAAACACGGAAGTGTGATCATCGTCCTAAGAATTATAGGGCTAACTACTAGAAAATAAAGCAAAGAATTTACACCTTGCTCTACAGTGTTTTCAGAAGAGTTGCTTGTAACAACACTGCAAAGCTCATTGATCTGATAAGTGGATTGCACTTGAGTTTCCCCCACGTTCCTGCTTTCCTTTGCTGCACAGCAGGAAGGACTCCTCTGCAGCCCAAACCAGCCCCTGCTCCCAGTGCCACTCTCAGTCAGCCCCAGCCACAGCTCAAGCAAGAGAGCTGCAGAAAGGTTTTCCTGCAGAGAGAGAGGCTCAAGCTGGAGGGTGCTTTTAGACTTGAAATAGGTTTTCCTCAGAGAGGTTTTCTGATTTTGCTCTACATACTCCTCCTTAACAGAAAACTGTGTTCAATGTCAGACAATGCCCAACATCAGCTCTGTGAGTGAGTTCCTTCTGCTGGCATTTGCAGACATGTGGGAGCTGCAGCTCCTGCACTTTGCGCTCTTCCTGGGCATCTACCAGGCTGCCCTCCTGGGCAACGGACTCATCCTCACCACCGTAGCCTGCGACCACCGCCTGCACACCCCCATGTACTTCTTCCTCCTCAACCTCGCCCTCCTTGACCTGGGCTGCATCTCCACCACTCTGCCCAAAGCCATGGCCAATTCTCTCTGAGACACCAGGACCATCTCCTATCAAGGCTGTGCTGCACAGGTCTTTATATTTGTCATCTTGATTACAGCAGAGTTTTATATTCTCACCATCATGGCCTACGACCGCTACGTTGCCATCTGCAAGCCCCTGCATTACGGGAGCCTCCTGGGCAGCAGAGCTTGTGCCACCATGGTAGCAGCTGCCTGTGGCAGTGGCTTTCTCCATGGTGACCTGCACACAGCCAGTACATTTTCCCTGCCCCTCTGCCACGGCAATGCTGTGGACCAGTTCTTCTGTGAAATCCCCCAGATCCTCAAGCTTTCCTGCTCAAATGCCTACATAAGAGAATTTGAGCTACTTGTTTTCAGTTTTTCTTTACTCTTCAGTTCTTTTGTTTTCATTGTGTTATCCTATGTGCAGATTTTCAGGGCAGTGCTGAAGATGCCCTCTGAGCAGGGCAGGCACAAAGCCTTTTCCACATGCCTCCCTCACCTGGCCGTGGTCTCCCTCTTTGTCAGCACTGTCCTGTTTGCCCACCTGAAGTCCCCCTCCATCTCTTTCCCATCCCTTGACCTTGTGGTGACAGTTCTGTACTCAGTGGTGTCTCCAGCAGTGAACCTCATCATCTACAGCATGAGGAACCAGGAACTCAAGGATGCCTTGAGGAAACTGATGACCTGATAAGACCTGATAATCTTTTTTTAAAAAAAAAAAAAAAAAAAGAAGCCCATTGTCTTCTGCATATGACTCATAAAGCATTGCAGGAACAAGGTTATCTTTTGGTCATTTTTCATACTCTGGAGAGTGCCATCACAAGCTCAGAGCTGTGGTGTGTACGGGCAGGGGGTTCAGCAATGACTGAGTAGGCCATTGCTCATTGTTCACTTGCTCTTCGGGGGATAGGATTTCCCAGAAGAGCAGGGCCTGATGTATGTGCATGGAAGACATGGAAAGAGAAACCCAATGCTGGTTCCAGCAGGCACATCATATGTGTGTGGAGAGATGAACACGAAGGAGCACAAAGGCCATCAGCTATTCCTAGAAGTCTCATGAAGGCCAGCTGGACAGATAGTGTCACAAAACCAAGTAACGTCCCCTGGGAAGCCACCTGAAGGCAGCTCTGGGATGTGCTTCCTTGAACGTCTCTGTGCCCATTCCTCATGCCTTGGGGTATCTCGGAGGAGGGCAGAGCAGGGTGAGGCACCGCAGGGCTGAGGTGCCTCCCAGCCTCTGGCAGTGGCTGCAGGAGCCAAAGGGACACTGCAGGCACTGCAGTGCACTGCATGTGGATGTGCAAGGCAGGGACCTGTGTCTCCCAACAGCCCCATGTGTATGAGGAGCATGGGAGGCCAGCTCAGACATAGGCACCTCACAGAGCCCTGACGCTGCCCTGTGTGACTCCAGAAACAACCCCTGTTGTCCCTGTGAGATTTCTGTCATGCCTCTTGCACAGATTCAATGCACATGCTCCTCTCCTCCATGTCACACTACCATGACTTTCTGGACTGGGCTTTCTGTCAGAGGTTTGGCTCAGAGATTTCTGGGGACTTGGAAAAGGCAGGCATCAAAAGCATCTTATGGAATGACAGTAAATAAATAATTAAATAAAAGGGCGAGGAGAATTGCAACTGTCACCTCTGCTCCTGCTGACATGATGGGGAAAGTCCTGCCACAGCCATCTTCAGGTATGTGGCATAAAAAATAAAGAAATTGCTGAAGCAGTAGGGAAGGGGAAAGAAGGCAATGTGGTGAACCTGGACTTTATCAAGGCCTTTGCCATGGTCTTCTGGAGTCTCCCTTTAGCCAGACTGGTGATATTTGGACTGAAGAAAGGGATGATGATGTGAGGGGGAGGGTGGCTGGACACTAGTGGTACAAAGTCCTCCTGCCACCCAGATACCAGCAGCACCCCTCAGTGATGGGCACTTGGATCAACAACATTGACCCTCTTTTTTATCTCCCTTTATGATGACACGGAGTACATTTTCAGCTCAATTGTGGCTAATGCCAAGCTAGGAGGACTCCTTGAGCAACTTCACCTTGCACAGAGCACAATACTATGTGGGCTGCTGCAGGGCAAGTTAACTCCATCCCTGTCAGACCCAGTACAAGCAGACACTCGATTGCCATGCCGACTGTGAGATCCCCTCTGCCTACATACCCAGTAGGACCCTTACAGGAAGAAGACCTGGCTATAGATCGTCATGTTCCTTCTTGGTGGTAAGGAACTGGACAGGCTTGAGAGGTTGCTTGCGGGAATCTCATGAGACTCCCACCTGCTCTCATGAGACACCACCTGGAGTACTGCGTTCAGCTCTGGGGCTCCCAGTACAAGAATGACTTGAAGCTATTAGAGTCAGTCCAGACAAGGACTACAAGGATGATCAAGGGGCTGGAGCACCTCTCCTATTAAAACAGGCTGAGGGAGTTGGGGTTGTTCAGCCTGGAGAAGGCTCTGAGGAGACCTTATAGCATCCATCCAGTACTTAAAGTGGGCCAACAGAAAAGCTGGGGAGAGACTTTTACTCAGGGTGTGCACTGATAGGACAAGGGGAATGGCTTTAAACTTAAAGAGGGTAGATTTAGAGTGGGTAGTCAGATGAAATTCTTGATTTGGAGGTGAGGCACTGGAACTGGTGCTGTGGGTCCAGAGGTCACCCAGAGGGAGTTTGGATCAGCCCACACCCTTGTGTTTGAAGGAACAGCTGGCAGGAGTGGAGAGGCGTCACGGAAATCATGGCAATACAGGAGTGAGAGCAAGGTGGGGAAGAGAAGTGCCTGTCTGCAGCCTTCAGAGAGGTGTGGGACGGCATAGGAAAGTCTGCAGAGGAGAAGGCAGAGGGCTTTGACAAGAATGGAAGGCTGTAGCAGCACTGACACCTTTGTCCCCTTGGCCATGGCTTATGAGGAGACATGTTATACTTGCAATAAATGACTGAGTCCCAAATAGGATTGCAATTAAAGTTTACAATTTATTAAAGGAATAGAGGCAAGGAAACAGCACTGGGTGTGCCGGGAGTCTCTGATCCACCAAGACACACACCTATTACATCAGGTGGCTGGTTTTTATGCTCCTAGGCTAATACATATTCTACACCACTTTTTGGAAAAGGCAGGGTTATTATAATTAGTTTCCCAGGATCCAAACCACCCCATGTGCGCATGCGTATCGGTCTCCAGTGGTTCCTCTGAGGGGTCGCTCGTACTGAAGGCTCATAGTCTTCCTTCCAGGCTTTGTCCTTCGATTGTTCTTCATCTTCCCCCCTTCTTCTTATTTGGTCATATCTTAGCTGGATATCAGAGACCCGTGCAGCGCCACATGCAATAGTTAGCAGTTATTTTGAAACCCCTTTGTTCTCTTATCCCAGATATCAGAGACTTGTCCCATGGAAAAGTCAGCAGTTTTTGGAAACTCCTTTGTTCTCTTATCCCCTAGACCCGAGTCTCACGATTTACCCTTCAAACCCTCTATTGACACAAACTTCTAGACTCTGTTTCACTTAGACGTGTGGTTATCCAAGGGTATGTAAGACAGAAAGTCACATTCATCATACCATGCAGCCCTAGCATTGTTCCATATTGACACGAGTCAGATGAACATATTTCACATACTCATGGCATTCGGACAATGTATTCTCCTTTCAACCATGTGAAAACGCTGGATGGTGTCATAATACTGTCCTTCACATGATATTATCGGCATCGTCCCCTACCCCACAGACTCCAGGAAGAGCCCTGAGTGAGACATGGAGGTGCTGGGGGTGCAGGATCTCCCCTCCCAGTGGCTGGGGTCAGGCCTTGGCCTTCTGCTTCGGCAAAACAAACCGAGACTTTTCTCAGCACAGTGTCTTTGACTGTCTGTAATCAGGGCCTCTAGTTATCTGCTGTAACAGTTCCCATGCGAGGCTTTCATAGTAACAGACTAGAATGGCCAACAGAGTGTAGAGAATAGAGCAGTCTAATACTACGGAATAGAGTAGCCAGCAGAGGTGAGACAGGTACTTTGATATAATGAAAGCCATCAGAAAGCTGATCCCAGTTAGATGACTGATATGGGGAGGTCAGGAGTAACCTGGCCAGGACATATGTGAGATTTGGGGGAGGGAAGAGAAAAGAGGAGGAGCTCAGAAGCTTACCTTTGCAGAGGTAAGAGGGTTCATGTCATGTTGAGGCTGCTGTAACACTGACTTCAAACAGTCTTGTAGGGCCTATAAACTATTTTCAACAGTAACAATAATCCCTAAACCTAAACATTACACAAACACCCTGACAGGACTCCACTATTGTAATGCAGAAATCAAAGTATCACCTGAAGAAAAACTCAGCCCATAGCCCCTTTCCCTTACATTTACTCTCTTGCTCACCTGAATCACTGCCCCTAACACTAACATTAAATTGCTCTATTTCATCCTAGACTTCTTGACAGATGTAAACAAAACCCTTAAGCATAATGTGTGCCCATACCCTAACCAGAGACCTGACACCACAAGCAGAACACAAAACGCTCCATCTAAAACTTTGCTTAATCTCTAACCCAGAAAGGTCAAATCTAGTCCCTAGGAGACTAGAGAGAGGTCAGCTCTACCTCAGGATCTCCTGCCCCAGCAGGAGGAATGTGACTGTGGCAGGGACTGTGAGGTCACTTCTGCCTCTGCACTTGATAGGGCAGCAGCAGGAACGTGTCACGGAAAGGGACTGTGAGGTCACTTCTGTCTGAAGCTGACAGGTCACCCTTACCTTCTCCCTGGGATCTGTACTTTTGTGCGGACATGTGCCAGTGGCCCTGCTAGGCCAGCAGAAGGCACCTGGTTGGCATGCTGACTGGGGGATCCCCTCTGCCTACAAACCCAGGAGGATCCAGACAGAAAGAAGGCCCCCATATGGGTTGTCCTGTCCCTTCTGCTTGAGTCCATGACTGCACAGCAGGAGGCACAAGGCTTGGCTGTGTGTAGCCACGAAGCTGCAAGGCCAGCAGTAGGCCCATGGCATGGAAGAGGCTGCTGAGGTGACTTGTGTCTGGTTGGCTGCCAGGCCGCAAGGAGCCTGATGGGTTGGGATGCCTCTTCAGGAGTGGTTTCCACCCTGATGGAGCTTCCTTTGATATTAGCAAAGAAGAGGAGAGAATAAGCTGCCACAGAATGCAATATGGAAGGTTGGCACTGGCCTCGACGAGGAAGAAATGCTGGGATGAGAGCAAGGTGGTAAACAGAGATGGGTTTCTGCAGACTTCAAGAAAATAGGGCAAAGTGTGGGACAGCATTGGAAAGCTTGCAGAGGAGAAGGCAGAGGGTGCTGGCAAGAATGGAAAGCCCCAACAGCCCTGAATTTTTTTCCCCTTGTCTAGAGCTTATGAGGTGATGAGATGTAGTCATTACAGTGGGGCCTCCTTCCTTCCTTGCAATCCTTGCAGAGGCTGGAAGGTGTCATTCCAGTGTTCTTCTCATGGCATCACGCTGCCCAGAACATCCCACAGATCGCCAGGAAGAGCCCTGAGCCAGACACGGGGTACAAGATCTCCCCTCCAGCAGCTGGTGGCAGGCCTTGAATCTTCTGCTTCACTAAAAGAAGCCAAGACATTTCTCAGCATAGCGCTTTGTCTGTCTGTAATCATGGCCTCCAATTATCTGTCCTAGCAAGGCCCTGGGGAGGCTTCATTAGTAACAGCCCTCAGTGGGGCCCATTAATACTCCAAGTCACTTCAACTTTTGTGCCTCCTGACTTGACATGCTCAAGCGGTTACATCACTCTCCTCTCAGTACCTGAGCTTCATAGACTGAGCACCAAAATACACCATGGACCTCATTAAAATGGAGAAACTCCTAACATCTCTACCACAATTTTCTTAAAGACTTCAGGATTTGTTCAGCTAATTGCAGAGCTTGCATGATGTAGTTAAAGAAGAAGATTTCAAAAAGCACCTAATAAAAACTTCTTGTTTCAAAGTCTGAATTTTGCTGCATTTCAGTTTTGAGCATTGTTCTCCTATTGCTGTTCATCCAGGGTGACTTCTTTGGAGACCTCTATCAGGAGAAAAAGCAGAGTCTGGAGGTCTTACACCTCCACTGCCAGCAGTGGTCTTTGTCCCTGTAACTGCAGCTCAGCCCAGCACATGAAACCCTTTCTAAGACAAGTCAGTTGTACTTTGGGAACAAAATAAATAATAAAATATATTAAAATAAATAAATAATAAAATAAAATAAAATAAAATAAAATAAAATAAAATAAAATAAAATAAAATAAAATAAAATTGAAATAACCATTGGAATCTGAGAAATTCAGCTTGAATATTAGTAAACACCTGGACATCCATGGTCTCTCATGGGTCTTCTGTGGAAAACTCTGGAAGAAAAGTAAAGAAAATATTTCTTCAAGTGGCTGTAGTTGTACCCACGAGCTAGGCCTCTTTTGGGAAATTGTCCCCTTCCAGTCACAGAAACATAAACTGAGTAATGTGAAAAGACCTGCCCAGTCAATAGAGTAGGGCAAAGTCATGCTTCCTGTGCTATAGATGCAGAAGGCAAAAAGAATTGCATTTTGCCTTATACTGCTCAAGGATGTGTAAACCAGGTCATGCATCTTTACCTTAGTACTGACAAGTCCATCACTAAACCACACTACCAAGTTCTACAACTACACCTTGGCTCTCCAGTCAATGAACCAGCTCATGGATGGCAATCAGGGAGTCCCGGTTAGCATGATGCTACCTCAGGTGCGCCACCATGGTAGCCATTGGCACCTGCTGTTCTTCAACCCTCAGCAAACCCACAACAGAAGGATTCTGTGGAAGGCCAAGCAAGGTAGACAACTGTTTAAGATCCTCCATCTCAAAGGCAGGTATGCCAAAGCCCCAGCGGTAGTGCCCTCTTGGAACTTTGAAGTTCCCTCTCCTGAAACAGTCTATGCTGAGAATGCACAGGCCAGTCCCAATGGGGTGTTTTTGCCATTCCTTCCCAGTTAGACTCCCTTCAGCCTCCAGACAGTTAACTGCTGGGATCCCCTTGTCACTCCAGAAATATAGGTGGGTTCTACCTCTTTAAGTCTTGATGGCATTA
Organism: Aythya fuligula; assembly: GCF_009819795.1. NCBI lineage: Eukaryota > Metazoa > Chordata > Aves > Anseriformes > Anatidae > Aythya > Aythya fuligula. The sequence goes on along the minus strand of NW_022473988.1, from coordinate 9,032 downwards.
GGGTACACTGTGTAGAGCCTGAGACATTTGTGGGTGTGATGTGCCAGAAAACACCAGGAGAAGCATCCCAAGGGGTGGTGCTGCTGGTGAGGACACGTTTGTGCCAGCAGCATGAGTGGGCAGCAGCTGTGCGCAGGCGAGGGGAGGCCAGGAAGTGCATGCCAAGAGCGCTCCTGCCAGCAGAGACAAGGCCGGGCCGAAGCCAAGGGGAGAGGCAGGTCCAGGGCAGGGGGCTTCAAGGGCCATGCTGAGCTCCCTGCCCCAGCAGCAGCCGCACTGGCCCTCAGCAGATGTGCTGGCTGGCACACACGGGGAGGTGCTGGCGTGCATCAGAGAGCAGCAAGGAGGGCGCTGGAGAGGGCCGGGGCGAGGTGGGTGGCAGAGCCCCATGCAGGGGCTGGCTGGGGTTCCCCTCTGCTGCAGCCACCGCACGAAGTATGGCAGGAGGAGGGCAGGCAGGGCTCATGGCCATGGGGCAGATCCTGGCCCTGGACGCTCTATGAGCGCCTTGCAGCTCCTGACAGGCTGCAGTGAGGTGCCCCTCAGCCTTCCTTCCTGTGCTCCCAGGGCACATGGCTGCCTCCTGCCCAGCTCACTGCCCTCCAAGAACGTCTGACAGTGCTGCTTCCCAAGCTGGGCCTTGCCCAGCATTAGTCCCCTGCAGGGGCAGAAAATGGCCCTTGTCTTCATGACTTTTCATGGTGTTCCTTTTGGTACATGCTCTTCTCATCCTTTATCTCTTTTACTGAATAAAGAGGCCTAGGAGAACTTTTTGGTACAGAGTACTACAGAAAAAAACATCGAGTCCCTCAGCCACATCTCTGCTTTTCCCCCACATTGCAGCTGGTTTCTTCATTCTACAACCTCTGCTGTACCTGAAGAGAAATTATGAGAAACAAGACTCACAGAAAATGACTACCTGCTGGTTATTTTATTTGGTTAATTACAAAGCTTACCAGCACCTGTAAATGAGGTCTTTGGGTTAAAAAACAAGAAAGACAACAACAACAAAAGGTTGAAGAAATGAGATGGAGAAAAATATTTTTATTGGACTAGTATTGCAAAGAATGAAAAGCAATTTTGAAATACATGAACAAAGGTGTTTCTGCCTTGTCCAGGTTTATGTGAGGAAGATGTGCAGGCACCTCATTGATGGGGAAATACTGTAGATTAGAATAACATCCTCAGTGCCTCCTTTAGCTCCTTGTTCCTCGTGCTGTAGGTGAGGGTTTCGCTGCTGGAGGCAACACCGAGTATAGAAGTGAAACCGCCAGGCCCAGGGATAGGGAGGTGGTGGAGGGAGGCTTCAGGTAGGCAACCGTGGCAGTGATGCTATGCAGGGAGACCACGGCCAGGTGAGGGAGGCATGTGGAAAAGGCTTTGTGCTGGCCCTGCTCAGAGGGCATCCTCAGCACAGCCCTGACAACCTGCACATAGGACAGAGCACAATGAAAACAAAACATCCAAATGCTAAAAAGACACTGAACGCAAGTACCCCAACTTCCCTGAGGTAGGGATCTGAGCTGGAGGGCTTGAGTTGAGCTTTGAGGAGAGCCTGAGGAGAGCTTTGACTCAAAACAGAGCACTTTGACATGAAACAGCATATCTTTACACTTGCTGAGCACTCTTCTCAGCACTCTTCTCATCCTAATCCAAAACATAGCACCCTTCCTGCACCTGGGGCGCAATAACCCCAAGCAGAGCTACAGGCTGGGAGAGGAATGGTTGGAGAGCTGCCAGGCAGAGAAGGACCTGGGAGTGATGGTGGATAGTCGGCTGAATATGAGCCAGCAGTGTGCTCAGGTGGCCAAGAAGGCCAACGGCATCCTGGCTTGTATCAGGAACAGTGTGACCAGCAGGGCTAGGGAGGTGATCGTCCCCCTGTACTCGGCTCTGGTGAGGCCGCACCTCGAGTACTGTGTTCAGTTTTGGGCCCCTCGCTACAAGAAGGACATCGAGGTGCTTGAGCGGGTGCAGAGAAGGGCGACGAAGCTGGTGAGGGGCCTGGAGAACAAGTCCTACGAGGAGCGGCTGAGGGAGCTGGGCTTGTTCAGCCTGGAGAAGAGGAGGCTCAGGGGCGACCTTATCGCTCTCTATAGGTACCTCAAGGGAGGCTGTAGCGAGGTGGGGGTTGGTCTGTTCTCCCACGTGCCTGGTGACAGGACGAGGGGGAATGGGCTTAAGTTGAGCCAGGGGAGTTTTAGGTTAGATGTTAGGAAGAACTTCTTTACCGAAAGGGTTGTGAGGCATTGGAACAGGCTGCCCAAGGAAGTGGTGGAGTCACCATCCCTGGAAGCCTTCAAAAGACGTTTAGATGTAGAGCTTAGGGATATGGTTTAGTGGGGACTGCTAGGGTTAGGTCAGAGGTTGGACTCGATGATCTTGAGGTCTCTTCCAACCTAGAAATTCTGTGATTCTGTGATTCCACCTACTAGGAGGAAAATGAACTCTGTCCTAACTGAAACCAGGACAAGGGTGCACTCTATTCCATCATCCAGGCCACTGACAAATAACTTGAACAGGACTGGACTCAGTGTAGGTCCCTGGGAGACACTGCTGGCTACAGGCCTTCAACTAGACTCTGTTCCACTAAGCACGACCCTCTGAACTCTGCCATCCAGCCAGCTCACATCCCACCTCACCGACCACTCCTCCATCTCACACTTCCTGAGCTAGCCTATGAGGATGTTATGGGAGACAGTGCTGAAAGCCTTGCTGAAGTCAAAGTAGACAACATCTGCTGCTCTCCCCTCACCCACTCAGCTAGTCATTCCATCATAGAAGCCTGTCAAGTTGGTGAAGCATGGTTTCCCTTGGTGAACCTATGCTGACTACTCCTGATCACCTTCTTCTCTTCCACATGCTGGAGATGACCTCCAGGATGAGCTGTTCCATTGCCTTTCCAGGGATGGAGGTGAGGCTGACCAGCCTGTAGTTGCCTGGGTCCTCCTTCTTGCCCTTGTTGAAGACCGGTATGACATGAGCTTTCTTCCAGTCTTCAGGCAGCTCTCCTGTTCTCCATGACCTTTCAAAAATGATTGGCCAGCAGTAACATCTGCCAGCTCCCTCAGAACTCATGGATGTATCCCATCGGGGTCCATGGATCTGTGGCTGTCAGGTTTGCCTAAGAGATCTCTGACCTGATCCTCTTCAACCAAGGGAAAGTCCTCATTTCTCCAGATTTCCTCCCTTGTCCTGAAGGTCAGAGATTCTGGAGGGCTGCTCTTAGCAGTGAAGACTGAAGCAAAGAAGGCATTCAGTAATTCTGCCTTCTCTGTATCCTTTGTCACCAGGTCACCCACCTCGTTAAGCAGTTGGCCCACATTTTCCTTCCTCTTCCTTCTGCTATTGATATATTTGAAAAAGACCTTTTCTCAGACAATGGCCCTATATTCTTCCCAAGTGGCTTGTCCCTTTTTTCCACATTATGTATACATCCTTCTTCCATTTAAGTCACTCCAGGATCTCCTTGATCATTCAAGCAGGTCTCCTGCCCTCTTTGACATTTTGCTCACAGGAATACATAGTTTTTGAGCTTGGAGGACTTGGGGGTCAGTGCGCTATCGCTGCCGGTGCACCATTGTGGCAGCCATCAGCACCTGCTCTTCAGCTCTCAGCAACCCCACAACAGAAGGGTCCCGTGTGAGACCAGGCAAGGTAGACAACTATTTGATGTTCTCTATATTCATGGCAGTTATGCCAACAGAACTATGGTACTCTTTTGTTTAGTTGTTTGCCCTTGGAAAAAGCCAGAAACGCAGTCTGGAGGCATATCATTAGGGTTACCCAATGATGTTCACATCACTCAAGAGCTATCATGACCAGCCCGAAAGAAAGAAGGGGAAGGTGCCATGCCTTGTTCCCTCCACCAAGTGGATTCATGAGCGTCATACCAGTAACACCTCAAATAATATTTATTGGTGCAGATTTAGGGAAAGCATCACAAACCCATATTTGCTTTCCTAGTGGTAACTTAGTAGTTTCTTGCAATATGTAGTTGCTTTACAGGGAAGGGTTGTACTGGGTCTGGCTGGAATGTTAACTTTCCCTGCAGCAGCCCATACAGTGCTGTGCTCTGCACTTGTAGCTGGAACAGCAGTGTTATCACACCAGTGTTGTGTCTACTGCTGAGCAGTGCTGGCACAGCATCAGGCCTCTCTCTAACCCTCCTAGGGGATGGGCAAAAAGTGAGAAGAGAAACATCACTAGGGCAGCCGACCTCAACCAACCAAAGGGATATTCCATACCATGTGATGTCACACTCAGCAATAAAAGGTGGAAACAGGAAGAAGAGGGGAGGGGTGGGCTCTCATTCTGAAAATGTCAGTCCTCCTCCTGAACACCGGCTACATGCGTTGTGGCCCTGCTTCAAGGACGTGGTCAAGCACCACTCATTTGTGGGAAGTAGAGAGTAATTTCTTTCCTCTGCACTTCCACATAGGCTTCATCTGTTTTATTTGTTTGTCTTCCTCCCTTTTCCTTTCCCTTTTTATTTCCCTTTAGTTAAATTGTTTAGTTCATAATAATCCTTCTTTAATTATTATTTCCCTTTAATTAAATTATCCTTATCTCAACCCGTGAGTTGTTCTTTGCTTTACTTCTCCCCCTCCTCATCTAAAGAGGGAGAGTGAGAGAGCGGTTGTGGTGTTTAGCAGCCCAGCACGGTAAAACCACCACAAGGGTTTGTAGCAATTTGTAATACAGACATTCATGAAAACAGAGCAACGAGGTGTCCGTGTCCTTGTGTACTATGGAATCCTACCAACCTACTGCTGTGATCCATGGGCGAGCTGACCCTCCTAGGTCCTGACCGTTGATACTGTGATGCCCTTGGAGAGGTCCTCAGAGCTGCAGGAGCAACCACGGACCTGGGGCTTGGTGACATCCCTTTGCTGCAGAGAACAGAATCAACCACAGGGGCTGGACGCTTCAGATGCTGGAGTGACAAGAAACTGTCTTTTTTTCTGCTCAGGTCTGCTGCCTCCTCGCACACAGCCAGGCCTGTGGCTCATCTCCCTGTGGAGGACAAGGAGGCAAAGCTCTGCTGGTGCCCAAGTAAGAGAAAAATACTCCACCTGTGGAAGGGCAGGGCTGGCAGGGAGGTGGCACAGGACAGGCACTGGTCTCTTTCTTCTATTGCCACTCAGGGAGGCTTGAGACCGCAGGTCAGTGTCCATACTGCCCACAGGTGCCTGCAGTCCTGTATCCTGAGATCCATCTGCTCTCCTTCTGTACATAACATTTTTACTTTGTTTCTCACAGTTTGGGGGCTGCATTGGTGGACCTGGAACATGGCACTGAAAGGCTGTGTCTCCCACCGTGTTTTTTTTGGTGAGTTTTTCCTATTGCAGCAGCAGAGCAGCAGCTAATTGCTCCTGGAAGAAAACTGAAACAGCTTCTTCAGTGCATGTTTGAGCTCCTGGTTCCTCATGCTGTAGATGAGGGGGTTCACTGCTGGAGGTACCACTGAGTACAGAACTGCCACCACAAAGTCCAGGTATAGGGAGGAGGTGGCGGGGGGCTTCACACCGGCAAACACAATAATGCTGACAAACAGGGAGACTACCACAAGGTGAGGGAGGCATGTGGAAAAGGCTTTGTGCAGGCTCTGCTCAGCAGGGATCCTAAGCACGGCCCTGAAGATCTGCGCATAGGACAACACAATGAAAACAAAACAGCCAGCACCTAAACAAAAGCTAAATGCAATAAACCCAACTTCCCTGAGGTAGGCATCTGAGCAGGAGAGCTTGAGGATGTGGGGGACTTCACAGAAGAACTGGTCCAAAGCATTGCCTTGGCAAAGGGGCAGGGAAAATGTACTGGCTGTGTGCAGGACACCATGGAGAAAGCCACTGCCCCAGACAGCTGCTGCCATCTGGGCACAAGCTCTGCTGCCCAAGAGGCTCCCATAGTGCAGGGGCTTGCTGATGGCAACATAGCGGTCATAGGCCATGGTGGTGAGAACATAAAATTCTGCTGTAATCAGGAAGACTAATAGAAAGACCTGGGCAGCACACCCTTGATAGGAGATGGCCCTGGTGTCCCACAGAGAATTGGCCATGGCTTTGGGCAGAGTGGTGGAGATGCAGCCCAGGTCGAGGAGGGCGAGGTTGAGGAGGAAGAAGTACATGGGGGTGTGCAGGCGGTGGTCGCAGGCTATGGCAGTGAGGATGAGTCCGTTGCCCAGGAGGGCAGCCTGGTAGATGCCCAGGGAGAGCGCGAAGTGCAGGAGCTGCAGCTCCCACATGTCTGCGAATGCCAGCAGGAGGAACTCACTCACAGAGCTGATGTTGGGCATTTGCTGGTTCTGGACATGGACACTGCCAAATGAGAAAAATAAATAAATAAATCAATCAATCAATCAATCAATCAATCAATAAGGAGTGTTAGGAGTAAAGTCTGTGAGAAAAATTCAGTTAATTCCCAGTTAAAACCTTACATTTCCTGTTTCTAAGAGGACCTTTGTGTCTCCCTATCTGGAGCCCTGCTGTGTGCTTCCTGAGTGTCCTGTACACTGCAGCTTCCTCTCTCCATCAGCTCCCAGTGAGCCTGCTCTGCTGCATTCGAGGTTCCAAGAAGGAAGGTTCCTGGGAAGTGGCTCCCTCTGTTGAGTGAGGGGCGTTTGGCTGTGTGACTCTGTGTGCGTCTTCCCTGTTCAATACTCAGGAGACAAAATCAGCAGGTGGATCGTGCATGTCTGGCAGGGAGCATCTCCTCCTGCTTCACCCGCCGTTCACAGCACTCCTTGTCAGAATCAGACACCACCAGCTGCCATGCTGGGGAAGGGGGAGCAGCAGGCATGGGCAGGTAGGGCAGACCCAACCCAGTGCAGAAGCTGCGGTGTTGGTAAGGTAGAGGCTGTCCTCACAGACCTGTGCCATCTGGCTGGCACAGCCAGGAGAGGGACAAGAGCTCTGGCGTGGAAGAAGCATTTGGAATATGCTCCTTGTCATATGGTAGGAATTTGGGGGTAGGACCTCTGGGGAGCCAGGAGCTAGACTCGATGATCCTTGTGGGTCCCTTCCAACTCGGGATATTCTATGATTCTGTGATTCTGTGCCTTCTTCCATGGAGGAAGGTGGAAGGGGCCTGCAGCAAATGTGTCTACTTACACAGAGATTTAGGGTTCAGACACCCCATATTTTCAGCCCATAGGTTATATATGCCATGACAGAAACTGTGAAGGAGTTTCTGGGGAAGAGATGAGACCAGGGGCTGCTGCAAGGAAGGTGCCTGCACTGCAGGGAATGGCAGGGAGGGAGCAGCTCCCTCTCACTGCCTGCCAATGTCCCTGCTGCCTGCAGCTGTCCTGTCAACATCTCTTTGTCTGTCCCCATGTCTCCTCCTGTCCATGCTCACAGACCCCATCCCATCCTCTGCGTGCCCAGCTCTGTCCTGCAGACACCTCCCGGGGATGGGGACAGCTCTGGGGACATCCCCCTCTCAGTAGGTCCTAAAGAACGGTTCTAAAAACGCCCTGGAGCAGTCTGTAAGGAGAGAGAAGGGAAGGGACACTCTCAGGTTTGTCACTAACCTGTTTATGTCTCATTCCAATGCAATAGGAAGCTCCATTACCTGTGCAAACCCAACCATTCTCTTAACACAGCCTACCCCACAATCAGACTATGAAAGCGCAGGCAGAGAGTGCAGAAAGAGCCTTCTCTTTGCAGGCAGCACCTGCCCTGCCCTTCCTCTGCTCAAGCCCCTGGGCAGCTCGTCAGGCAGGCTGAATGCTGTGTCTGGCAGGCAGCAGAGGCCATGCCCTGGCACACAGCCCTTGGGGCACAGCAGGGACCCTGCTCTGCACCACAGCCCTGGGCACCCCTGCAGCTGCCCTGAAGCACCTTCTCCTCCACACCGCACAAGCCACATGAGACATCCTGGCAGCTCCTGGCCAGGCATAGACATCCCGCATCCAGAAGCCTTTTCCAGGAACCTCCCCTGCACTGTCCTGCAGCCAGATACTTACTGTGGGCAGAGCTGTGAAGGTTTCTCCTGCACTGAGCTCTCCCTCCAGGCTGCCTGGAATCCCTTTCTGCCTGGGTGCCTGTGGTCAGAGCCCCCAGTCCTGCTGCGCTGTGCAGAGGAGCTGCTCCTGGGCAGAGCTGTCTCTCTGCACCAGGGCCCTCTTGCCACGAGCTCTCTCTGTCCCAGGAGCCCGGCCCAGCTCAGCAGCACAGGCCCAGCCCAAGGCATTGGAATCACCCCTCTGGTAGCTTTGGTGATGAGCCCACAAACCTCAGGCACTCAGAGACAATTGAAGACATCTCTCCAGAAGTCCAAGTCAGAGGCAAGTTTCCTGCAGTGTCCCCCTGAGGGCCAGCACTGACACAGCCTCTCTTGGAGCTTGTTAGAGCAGAACACTGGAGGCAGTGAGGACAAGGAGACAAAGGCAATGTGAAGGTGACACTGAGGTGTAGACAAAGTGGATGTGTTTCACCAAGCACCAGGGCCAGGCCTTGACCTCCAGCCTCTGTGAAGGGAGATCTCTTCCCTTCACACACTGCTCAGGGCTCTTCCTGGGGCACTAGGAGATGAGGATGTGCATTGTCAAGTGCAGGAGAATGGTACGACCCCTTCCAGGTTCATGGGTGGGGACAAGGAGACAATGAGGCCCTGGTGCTTTAGCAATAAGCCGTCTCCTCATAGGCCTCAGTGACAGAGGCAACAGCCATAGCCATGTACACAAAGACTTTGGTTCTGTTCAGACTTTCAGCCTTCCATAGCCCTTGCTTCTCTCCAAACCAGGATATCACAGAATCACAGAATCACAGAATTTCTAGGTTGGAAGAGAACTCAAGATCATCGAGTCCAACCTCTGATCTAACACTAACAGTCCCCACTAAACCATATCCCTAAGCTCTACATCTAAACATCTTTTGAAGACTTCCAGGGATGGTGACTCCACCACTTCCTTGGGCAGCCTGTTCCAATGCCTCACAACCCTTTCGGTAAAGAAGTTCTTCCTAACATCTAACCTAAAACTCCCCTGGCTCAACTTAAGCCCATTCCCCCTCGTCCTGTCACCAGGC
>NW_022473987.1:77778-102201 GCF_009819795.1 Aythya fuligula | reverse complement strand
TACTCGAGGCGAGACTGCACCAGTGCAGAGCAGAGCGGTACAAACATTTCGCTTGACTGACTACCGATGCTGTGCTTGATGCACCCCAGGATATGGTTGGCGCTCCTGGCTGCCAGGGCACACTGCTGGCTCATATTCAACTTGCTGACAACCACAACCCCCAGATCCCTCTCTGTGAGGCTGTTCTCCAGAGTCTTGTCGCCCAGTCTGTACGTATAGCCAATTGGAAAATTGGTACAAAAAGGGCAAGAAAGTATCAGGGAGAGTTGAGGATCAGACGACCTGCACACCCGAGTTCCTTATCCCAAATCCTTGAAGTCCCTTTTGATTGCTCGCAGGCTATGCGTTGCCACTCCTTCTCCTCCCAGATATAGGACGAGCAATCGGTAATAGTCTGACGGTTGAACCAAGCTGGGAAGCCTCCTTGTGATGTCCTAACCCAGGCCCCAGGAAGGCAGCAGATTTCCCTTAGAGGAGGGTCCCTTCTACATATTGGACCCTCTGTTCCGCTGATTGATAAATCACCCACAACTAAAACTCACCTTTTCTTCCTGCTGCCTGTGGTCACTATACAGGGGGGATTAGCTTTTCCAACCCTGCCAATATCTGTGGTGGAGAGGGATTGTAGCCTGTTCCATCCATCGATTGCCTTTCGGCCTCCAGGGCCTTATACCTGTTGCGCAGGTCTACCTGATAGTGTGATATGGTTGAGATTTTGGTAAAATTGCAAACACAAACATTAGAGTGATTACTGGTACCTACCACAGCATTATCTACGACTATAGAATCACAATGAGTTCTCATGCAAACACAACCTTTCCCAATATGTACAAGTACAGTATCAAGGGTTTCATTAGGATGTATCTCAACGTGGCAAATATTTTGCTCAGTGTCAAGACAAATGTCTTGGGATTCCAGCGTGTTACTTTCACAGATGGAACTTTTTTGTTCACGCACAATGCATGCATTTACATCGTTTGCCACTTTCCTCCCTTTTGATGGGCCCATACATTATGCCCTTTAGGATAAAGTATAGTTCCATTATGATTGAGTCCTAATGCAATGACTGGCTATACATTGCATACGGTGGCATTACTTATAGTAAGTATAAAGGCAACAATTTGATCATTTTCTGCATAAAGGGTAAAGTTGACTAATTGCCACCACGCTTGAAAATCTTTTTCAAATTCTGAAGCAGTATCCCAAATCAATTTTTGAATTTCAGTGGGCAAAGTTCCTCCTTCTCCCTGTCTAATAATAGCTGCTGCTACAGATTGTATCCATAACTGCGTTTGGATACAGCTCCAAGCAAGGGAGGTATTGCCTTGGCTTTTTCCAAGGGCATGTACAATTAATTGATGATATAGAAGCCATTGATTTGCTCGTAAAGCCAACAAGGATGATTTTTATTGGTTGTTCCAGTTTCTGTAGTCAGAAACTAAACCGAACCCTAACCCAACCCTAACCCTAAGCCAACCCCAACCCTAACCCTAACCCTAACCTAACGCTCAAACCCTAACCCTAACCCTAATCCAAACCCTGTAGGCTGTTGTCTCTCTGTTTATCAGCACTGCCATGTTTGCCTACCTGAAGCCCCCCTCCATCTCCTTCCCATCCATGGATCTTGTTGTGGCAGTTCTGTACTCAGTGGTACCTCCAGTTGTGAACGCCCTCATCTACAGCATGAGGAACCAGGAGCTCAAGGATGCAGTAAGGAAACTCTTTGGAAACCTGCTTTTTTGGAATCAAAACTGACGGTGAGTTCCCGGATTATTTCAGGAACTGCAAAGAAAAAATAATTATTCCATTTCTCTACAATATTTTCTTCAAATTATTTCTTTTGATTTAAATAATGTTATCCTTAACCTGCTACCTGATTTTTTTTCATTTAAAATACCCAATCTTCTGATTACCTAAAGAAGCAGGATTACCATGTAGAGAAACACATCCAAAAAGAAAAACTAAAACAAAAACAAACATCAGAACCACATTGTTATCAGTTATCATCTCTTCCCATCTCCTCTGGAGCTGGGGGAGCAGCCCCAGCATGCAGGAGGGGCTCTGGACCAGGAGCCCTGTTGTCACATGGAGGTTGGATCAGGGCTGCTGCTTCCCTGGAGCCAGGGCCATGGCCAGCAGCAGAACGTGGCCTTTTCACTGCTACTCTCTTTTGGTCTCCACATTTTTTCCTTTTCTCTTTTATTTGGATAAGCCATCAGATCTCGTGTACCTATGTGACAGTCCTATTGTCTCTACAGTGGCATCTCTGTGGCTGCAGGAAGCAGCAAGTACAGTGCAGCCCTGGGTCACAGCTGGCCTCCCTGCTAGGACCACAGTAACAAGAGGGTCTTGCTCAGGGCAAACCCGGAAGCCCAGACGCCTCTTCCAAAGCTGCTGCCAGGAACACAGCCAAGGGGTTGCTCTCTGCTCTTCTATTTTCTGGGCATCTTTGTGGAGTCCAGCCTTAAAAAGTCCCAGAGTGTTCTGTGAGGGATCAAGGGCTGCACCAAGAGCTCTCTTTATGGTGGCACTTGCCTAAGTAGACGAGTGGATTGATCTCGATGGGACTGCACCTCCTGCAGTGGGGCTGATGGCCGATGAAGGCCTGCAGAGGAATTTGGAGCTGTCGGGACATGTCAGGGGATCTGCAGGAACAACGTGCTCAGTGCTCAGTGGGTAGGACCCACTCCATTAGGACCTCATAAAATGAGTGACCATCCGAAGAAGAATCTTTAGGTATATCTTTTAGAGGGATAATTGAATCTGAGGAGTCTTTGTTCTAAACAGGTCTCTGCAATGACAAGGGAGACAGTGAAGAGCCAGCAGGTGAAGGCCCATAAGACTGCAAAGTAACAGTGGAGGCCGTCCCTATAGCCTCCTAGGCGAGGTCTGGTGCAGCATTCGCCTGCCCTTTGTGACCTCAGAGACACCCCATAGCCCTGCCCATCACTGGGCAGGGATCAAAACGGGGAATGAACATATGTATTTACGAGAAGCAGGCTCAGGTACCCTGGGCATGATCCAGATTTTTTTTTTCTTGCTGTGTCAAAATCTTTAAGAACCACTTTCAGTTTTTGTCCACAAAAAAAAAGGAATTTTCTTACAGATTATAGCCCTGATTTCAGAATAATTTTGCCACTGAATACGTATGTCTGTTTTATTATCTATTTTATGAAAAGACATCCTTCTTGTATATAACAGGCATCCTGGACATCAACTACAGTAGCTTGAGAAGCACTTAGCTTTACACTTAATTTCCAGTAGCTATCAATATCCTCGTCTAACAATGTCAGAAGCAGTGGATCCTTGCCCATGAGTCTGTGAATTTACCTTACAGTCTGTTCCTACCAAGGGGACACAGCAGGGGCTGGTGCTCCAGAGAGGACAGGCAGACCCTTGCTGCCCGCAGCATGCAGCACTCTGCGCAAGTAGCAGACAGGGTATCCAGCATAAGGCAGCTAGATTGATTTCCCCCTTGCTCATTGTGCTAATTTAAGCAGTGACTTACTGAACTTCTGGTGGTAGAGTCCCAGCGCATCAGACAAACAAGAATAAAACAAAACATAAACTAATCATTCTATGCGTGCATTAATTTTTAGTGTCATAACAAACGTACTCATGACAAACACATCTATGCTGGCATCAGTTTCGCTCACTGCCAGGGAAACACACCCATGCAGGTACTAGCACGTACCATGCTGGTTAGAGACCTGAAAACTAAAACCAATGTATTTACAATAACTTGACTGAATACATTATTCTGAATGTTGTCAGAACAAGATAGCCCATAATTGAAGGATAAAGCAGCTACTAAACTACGTAATTGACTCAGTTGAATGGCCAGAAGGAAAACAAACTCAGACAAAAGAACAAAAAACAAAAGTGGAACAGAGTTTTAAAAGATGGCCTAATTTGATGCTACTGTTCAATACACACCAACGAGTAAATTTAAATTAAAGCACCGCTACCCATACTGTATACACCATTTCACTGAAATTACACATTGATAGCTACATTATCTACACTAAGTGCGGAGAGGCACTGGACATCATGCTTCAACAAAATGTCAGAACTGGTATCAATAAGGTTTTACAGCTATCAGTGACTCACTTAGCTCTATTCTACCTGCAGTTCCTATTAAGATAATACCTGGTAAAACTGATTTAAAATACAAGAAAGAGATTAAAATACAAGGGTACATCAACACACTTCCTACATGTATATCTACCAGAAATTTAGTCTCCAAAACCTCAGCACAATAACACAACCCACAGGTTTCTGAATAGATGAAGAGCTGCCCAGTTATCAGTCACACTGCGGTAGCAATACTAGCTGTTCAATGTTTTCTTCGTTTTTAATCACGAACTTGTTGACCATAAGGGAAACCTTCTGTGATGTAAGTGTTATTAATATTTATATTAAGTCATGTTTATTCCTCTCCAAACCGTCCTTTGTTCATTAAATAAAATTATTGTAACCATGGCCTTAATGCCAATGGATATTTGCCTAATGGGAACAGTCGACCATAAAAGAGAAGCAACCTTTACTTGTCCTGGTCAAAAAAATAGTGTTTGATCTCTTTAAAATATATAAGAATGCAGGAGGTATTTGTACAGATGCTACCCAATTGCAGTGATCCCATGATGGTTCTGTTGGTCCCCTTTCAAGAAGGCAAAGCTTGGTGGCCAAGTCATGAAGTCTTTCTGCAGGCTAAACTCAAGTACATTACATTATAGCAAGATGGACTAGGTAACTGACAACCTATCTTTTGCCTACCCAGATCTGCAATTTTCTTTCATCAGAAGTCTGAGTGAGTCAATTACACATGATCAGGTCGTAAGAAAGAACTGCAAGATTTGGCAAAGGTAATACCAGGAAAAATGACAAAAATGAGGGGCAATTGCCCAAGACAGTCAATCTAGAAGATTGTTCAGGTTATTATAACGTTGGTCTGTAATGAACTGCGGCATTTAAGGACATCTTGAAATTCCTTTTTGCTTCTTGCATTTTGTGCTTTGTTTATAATTCATCACTAAACATAACACAGAAACATTTCATTGATCCTAAATGCTATGAGAAAACTGGTTTTGTTCTAAGGTACAGATCACCTTTAAAGGCCTATCCCCCTATCTTATATGGTCATATAGAAAATATTATAAGAAAATATGAGTGTCTGTAAATTACAGATACTAGGCAATTTAGTTCAGTCTAAACTGTAGTTTCCAGAGAACAAGTACAACCCCCTAAAACCTATATTAATAACTACATCAGTATTGAGCATATCATATTTATATTAATATATGTGCGGTGTTTTCTCATGCATTCTACAAGCTACAGCTCACACTGGACCATGGGGAATGGGATATATTTAAGAAGGCCACAGGACATGTTGGATGGAAGCGTATGAATTCTTTTTAAGAAGGAAGGACAACACGTAACACACAAGTACTCACAAGACGGTAGAAAACAGCAAAATGGACATGCGATAATCTACAATACTGACAGCAAACTCAATTTGTAAACACAGTTTGCATACAGTCTTTGAAAAACTGTAGAAAAGAAATAGAAAAGAACGATACAAAAATCCCTGCCAACTCTTCTGTTTATGTACAAAGCACTGTACAGGTACTAGACAACCCAGGTTGTGTGATGCTGCCTATGGCACTTTCCCTTCGTGTAAAGGTGTATGCCACAGAGCATCATTAAAAACAATTGCGGGGCTCCTGAATTTTGAAAAATCAAACTAGAAGGATTCGACACTCCAGCATCAATCAGCATTGGCTCTGCAGCAGAACACAGACATAAAAGGGGATCAAAGGTTGGTTGAGAAATGTCACGGGTCTTTCTGCCTTTCCAAATCCTGCCTTAGTTTAGTTATTTCCATCCTGGCTCAGCAGAGACCCATTCGGTGGCTCAGTAATATGCTCTAGGTTGTTTTCAAAAAAACACCTAGCTGCAAAAGCACAACCACCTTATCCATGAGGATTTGTATCAGCTTGGTAGTGTGAAGCCACCAGGATTCCCCCAAACATGGAAGAAGTCTCTGGGGATGTTGCCATGGCAACACTGTAATGGTCCCTATAGCAACGTGGCCTTGTGTTGCCATGGCAACCATGGTTTTCTGCTGCCATGGCAACCGTGGGGTTGTGCTGCCATGGCAACCCTGGGGTTCTGTTTCCATGGCAACCATGGGGATGTTTTGCCATTGTAACCATGTCTTTGTGTTGCCATGGTAACCATGGTTTTCTGTTGCCATGGCAGCCATGGGGGTGTGTTGCCATGGTAACCATAGGGTTGTGTTGTCATGGGAACCATGGTTTTGCGTTGCCATGGCAACCATGTGGTTGCGTTGCCATGGCAACCACGGTTTTCTGTTGCCATAGCAACCATGGGGTTGTGTTGCCACGGCAACCAGTCAGTTGTGTTGCCAAGGTAACCATGGTTTCTGTTGCCATGGCAGCCATGGGGTGCCATGGCAACATCAGGTAGGTTTAGGGGGACTTTTGGGGTGGATCTATGGCTTTTGGGTTTTTCTTTCTTTTTTGGGGTTGATCCTGGTTTTTTGGGGGTGTTTTTTTGACGTGTTTTGTGGTCTCCGTTGGGTTTCGTTGGGTTTTCCATGGTCATCATGGTGGAAAATTGTAAATTGTGGGTTTTGGAGAACATCAGGTAGGTTTAGGGGGACTTTTGTTGTAAATCTATAGTTTTGTGGGTTTTCTTTCGTTTTTAGGGGTTATCCCGTTCATGTTTGGGGTGTTTTTGACTTGTTTTGGGGTCTCCATTGGGTTTCATTGCGTTCTCGTTGGTCGTTAAGGTAAATGGGAGTGGATTGTGGGTTTTGGAGAAGATCAGGTGAGTTTAGGGTGGTTTTGGGGGGAAACTCATAGCTTTTGGGGTTTTTCTTCCGATCCAGTTCTTTTTTGGGGTGTTTTTGACGTGTTTTTGGGTCTCCGTTGGGTTTCGTTGGGTTCCTAATGGTTTTCATGGTGGTTGGGAGTGGATTGTACATTTAGGAGAACATCAGGTAGGTTTAAGTTTTTTTGGGGGGTTAAATCACGTATTTTCGTCTGATCCGGTTCGCTTTTGGGGTGTTTTGAGGTGTTTTGGCGTTTCCGTTGCGTTTCGTTGAGTTCCTAATGGGTTTTATGGTGGTTGGGAGTGGACTTTGGGATGTGGAGAACATCAGGTAGGTATAGGCTGGTTTGGGGATTGGATCCTTTTTTGTTTTTGGATTTTCTTCCAGGTTTGGGGTGATCCCGTTCTTGTTTGGGGTGTTTTTGACGTGTATTGGGGTCTCCCTTGTGTTTCGTTGTGTTGTCCGTGGTCATTATTGTGGAAAAGTGTAAATTGTGGGTTTTGGAGAAGATCAGGTAAGTTTAGGGTGGTTTTGGGGTGGATCTATTGTTTTGGGGGTTTTCTTTCTTTTTGGGGGTTTATCCCGTTCTTGTTTTGGTGTTTTTGACGTGTTTTGGGGTATCTGTTTTCTTTCGTTGGGTTCTTGTTGGTCATCATTTTGAAAAAGTGTAAATTGTGGGTTTTGGAGAACATCAGGTAGGTTTAGGGGGACTTTTGGGGTGGATTCATGGTATTTGTTTTTTTTTCTGTTTTTTTTGGGGGGGTGATCCTGTTCATTTTTGTTGTGTTTTTGACGTGTTTTGGGGTCTCCGTTGCTTTTTTTGGGTTCTTGTTGGTCATCATGTTGGAAAAAAGTAAATTGTGGGTCTTGGATAACATCAGGTAGGTTTAGGGTGGTTTTGGGGTGGATCTATGTTTTTGGGGATTTTCTTCCAGTTTTGGGTGTGATTCCGTTCTTGTTTGGAGTGTTTTTGACGTGTTTTGGGGTCTCCGTTGGGTTTCGTTGGGTTTTCCTTTGGCATCACGGTGGAAAATGTAAATTGTGGGTTTTGGAGAAAATCAGGTTAGTTTAAGATTTTTTGGGTGGTGAATCTATGGTTTTGGGGGAATTCTTCTTTTTTTTTTTTAGCGTTTTCTTCTGTTTTTGAGGTGGTCTTGTTCTTTTTTGGGGTGTTTTTGACATGTTTTGGAGTTTCCGTTAGTTTTTGTTGGGTTCCTGTTGTTCATCATGGTGAAAATGAGTAAATTGTGGGTTTTGGAGAACATCAGGTAGGTTTATAGGGAATTTTGGGGTGGATCATTGGCTTTTAGGGTTTTCTTTCGGTTTTGGGGGTGATCCCGCTTTTTTTTGTGGTGTTTTAGACGTGTTTTGGGGTTTCCGTTGCGTTTCGTTGATTTCCTAATGTGTTTTAAGTTTGTTGGGAGTGGACTTTGGGATTTGGAGAACATCAGGTAGGTTTAGGGTGGTTTTGGGATTGTATCCGTGCTTTTTGGGGCATTTTCTTCCAGTTTTGGGGGTGATCCCGTTCTTGTTTGGGGTGTTTTTGACGTGTTTTGTGGTTTCCTTTGTGTTTCGTTGGGTTTTCCACGGTCTTCATGGTGGAAAAGTGTAAATTGTGGGTTTTGGAGAACATCAGGTAGGTTTGGGGTGGTTTTGGCGTGGATCTATGGTTTTGGGGCATTTTCTTCCAGTTTTGGGGGTGATCCCGTTCTTGTTTGGGGTGTTTTTGACGGTTTTTTGGGTCTCCGTTTTGTTTCGTTCTCTTTCCGTGGTCATTATTGTGGAAAATGTTAAATTGTGGGTTTTGGAGAACATCGGGTAGGTTTAGGGTGGTTTTGCGGTGGATCTATGGTTTTTGCCGTTTTCTTTCTTTTTTGGGGGTTATCCCGTTCTTTTTGTTTTTTTTTTTTTGACGTGTTTTGGGGTTTCCGTTGGGTTTCGTTGAGTTCCTAATGTGTTTTAAGTTTGTTGGGAATGGACTTTGGGATTTGGAGAACATCAGGTAGGTTTAGTGTGTTTTTGGGGTGGATCTATGGTTTTGTGGGATTTTCTTCTAGTTTTGGGGTGATGCAGTTCTTTTTTGGGGTGTTTTTGACGTGTTTTGGAGTCTCCGTTTGGTTTCGTTGGGTTTTCAGTGGTCATTATGGTGGAAAAGTGTAAATTTTCGTTTTTGGAGAACATTAGGTAGGTTTAGGGTGGTTTTGGGTTGGATCTATAGTTTTGCGGGTTTTTCTTCCAGTTTTTGAGGTGATCCCGTTATTTTGTTGCTTTTTTGACGTGTTTTGGGGTCTCCGTTGGGTTTTACTTTGGTTCTTGTTGGTCATCATGGTGGAAAAGGGTAAATTGTGGGTTTTTGAGAACATCAGGAAGGTTTAGGGGGAGTTTTGCTGTGGATGTATGTTTTTTTCGGGATTTTCTTCCAGTTTTGGGGTTGATTCCGTTCTTGTTTGGGGTGTTTTTGATGTGTTTTGGGGTCTCCGTTGGGTTTCCTTGGGTTCGTCTTGGTCGTTAAGGTAAATGGGATTGGATTTAGGGTTTTGGAGAAGATCAGGTGAGTTTAGGGTGGTTTTGGGGGGAAATCCATAGTTTTTGGTGTTTTTTCTTCTGATCCAGTTCTTTTTTGGGGTGTTTTTGAAGTGTTTTGGGGTTTCCGTTGGGTTTCGTTGAGTTCCTACTGGGTTTTATGGTGGTTGGGAGTGGACTTTGGGATGTGGAGAACATCAGGTAGGTATAGGCTGGTTTGGGGATTGGATCCTTTTTTGTTTTTGGATTTTCTTCCAGTTTTGGGGTGATCCCGTTCTTGTTTGGGATGTTTTTGACGTGTATTGGGGTCTCCCTTGTGTTTCGTTGGGTTGTCCGTGGTCATTATTGTGGAAAAGTGTAAATTGTGGGTTTTGGAGAAGATCAGGTAAGTTTAGGGTGGTTTTGGGGTGGATCTATTGTTTTGGGGGTTTTCTTTCTTTTTGGGGGTTTATCCCGTTCTTGTTTTGGTGTTTTTGACGTGTTTTGGGGTATCTGTTTTCTTTCGTTGGGTTCTTGTTGGTCATCATTTTGAAAAAGTGTAAATTGTGGGTTTTGGAGAACATCAGGTAGGTTTAGGGGGACTTTTGGGGTGGATTCATGGTATTTGTTTTTTTTTCTGTTTTTTTTGGGGGGGTGATCCTGTTCATTTTTGTTGTGTTTTTGACGTGTTTTGGGGTTTCGGTTGCTTTTTTTGGCTTCTTGTTGTTCATCATGTTGGAAAAAAGTAAATTGTGGGTCTTGGATAACATCAGGTAGGTTTAGGGTGGTTTTGGGGTGGATCTATGTTTTTGGGGGATTTTCTTCCAGTTTTGGGTGTGATTCCGTTCTTGTTTGGAGTGTTTTTGACGTGTTTTGGGGTTCTCGGTTGGGTTTCGTTGGGTTTTCCATTGCCATCATGGTGGAAAATGTAAATTGTGGGTTTTGGAGAAAATCAGGTTAGTTTAAGATTTTTTGGGTGGTGAATCTATGGTTTTGGGGGAATTCTTCTTTTTTTTTTTTTAGCGTTTTCTTCTGTTTTTGAGGTGGTCTTGTTCTTTTTGGGGGTGTTTTTGACATGTTTTGGAGTTTCCGTTAGTTTTTGTTGGGTTCCTGTTGTTCATCATGGTGAAAATGAGTAAATTGTGGGTTTTGGAGAACATCAGGTAGGTTTATAGGGAATTTTGGGGTGGATCATTGGCTTTTAGGGTTTTCTTTCGGTTTTGGGGGTGATCCCGCTTTTTTTTGTGGTGTTTTAGACGTGTTTTGGGGTTTCCGTTGCGTTTCGTTGATTTCCTAATGTGTTTTAAGTTTGTTGGGAGTGGACTTTGGGATTTGGAGAACATCAGGTAGGTTTAGGGTGGTTTTGGGATTGTATCCGTGCTTTTTGGGGCATTTTCTTCCAGTTTTGGGGGTGATCCCGTTCTTGTTTGGGGTGTTTTTGACGTGTTTTGTGGTTTCCTTTGTGTTTCGTTGGGTTTTCCACGGTCTTCATGGTGGAAAAGTGTAAATTGTGGGTTTTGGAGAACATCAGGTAGGTTTGGGGTGGTTTTGGCGTGGATCTATGGTTTTGGGGCATTTTCTTCCAGTTTTGGGGGTGATCCCGTTCTTGTTTGGGGTGTTTTTGACGGTTTTTGGGTCTCCGTTTTGTTTCGTTCTCTTTCCGTGGTCATTATTGTGGAAAATGTTAAATTGTGGGTTTTGGAGAACATCGGGTAGGTTTAGGGTGGTTTTGCGGTGGATCTATATTTTTTTGGGGTTTTCTTTCTTTTTTGGGTGTTATCCCGTTCTTTTTGTTTTTTTTTTTTTTGACGTGTTTTGGGGTTTCCGTTGGGTTTCGTTGAGTTCCTAATGTGTTTTAAGTTTGTTGGGAGTGGACTTTGGGATTTGGAGAACATCAGGTAGGTTTAGTGTGTTTTTGGGGTGGATCTATGGTTTTGTGGGATTTCTTCTAGTTTTGGGGTGATGCAGTTCTTTTTTGGGGTGTTTTTGACGTGTTTTGGAGTCTCCGTTTGGTTTCGTTGGGTTTTCAGTGGTCATTATGGTGGAAAAGTGTAAATTTTCGTTTTGGAGAACATTAGGTAGGTTTAGGGGGACTTTTGGGGTGGATCAACGGCTTTTAGGGTTTTCTTTCGGTTTTGGGGGTGATCCCGCTTTTTTTTGTGGTGTTTTTGACGTGTTTTGGGGTTTCCGTTGCGTTTCGTTGATTTCCTAATGTGTTTTAAGTTTGTTGGGAGTGGACTTTGGGATTTGGAGAACATCAGGTAGGTTTAGTGTGTTTTTGGGGTGGATCTATGTTTTTTGGGGTTTTCTTTCTTTTTTAGGGGTTATCCTGTTCTTGTTTGGGGTGTTTTCGACTTGTTTTGGGGTCTCCGTTGGGTTTTAGTTGGATTCTCGTTGGTCGTTAAGGTAAATGGGAGTGGATTGTGGGTTTTGAAGAAGATCAGGTGAGTTTAGGGTGGTTTTGCGGGGAAATTCATAGTGTTTGGTGTTTTTTCTTCTGATCCAGTTCTTTTTTGGGGTGTTTTTGAGGTGTTTTTGGGGTTTCCGTTGGGTTTCGTTGAGTTCCTAATGGGTTTTATGGTGGTTGGGAGTGGACTTTGGGATGTGGAGAACATCAGGTAGGTATAGGCTGGTTTGGGGATTGGATCCTTTTTTGTTTTTGGATTTTCTTCCAGTTTTGGGGTGATCCCGTTCTTGTTTGGGATGTTTTTGACGTGTATTGGGGTCTCCCTTGTGTTTCGTTGGGTTGTCCGTGGTCATTATTGTGGAAAAGTGTAAATTGTGGGTTTTGGAGAAGATCAGGTAAGTTTAGGGTGGTTTTGGGGTGGATCTATTGTTTTGGGGGTTTTCTTTCTTTTTGGGGGTTTATCCCGTTCTTGTTTTGGTGTTTTTGACGTGTTTTGGGGTATCTGTTTTCTTTCGTTGGGTTCTTGTTGGTCATCATTTTGAAAAAGTGTAAATTGTGGGTTTTGGAGAACATCAGGTAGGTTTAGGGGGACTTTTGGGGTGGATTCATGGTATTTGTTTTTTTTTCTGTTTTATTTTGGGGGGTGATCCTGTTCATTTTTGTTGTGTTTTTGACGTGTTTTGGGGTCTCCGTTGGGTTTTTTGGCTTCTTGTTGTTCATCATGTTGGAAAAAAGTAAATTGTGGGTCTTGGATAACATCAGGTAGGTTTAGGGTGGTTTTGGGGTGGATCTATGTTTTTGGGGGATTTTCTTCCAGTTTTGGGTGTGATTCCGTTCTTGTTTGGAGTGTTTTTGACGTGTTTTGGGGTTCTCGGTTGGGTTTCGTTGGGTTTTCCATTGCCATCATGGTGGAAAATGTAAATTGTGGGTTTTGGAGAAAATCAGGTTAGTTTAAGATTTTTTGGGTGGTGAATCTATGGTTTTGGGGGAATTCTTCTTTTTTTTTTTTAGCGTTTTCTTCTGTTTTTGAGGTGGTCTTGTTCTTTTTGGGGGTGTTTTTGACATGTTTTGTGGTCTCCGTTGGTTTTTGTTGGGTTCTTGTTGTTCATCATGGTGAAAATGAGTAAATTGTGGGTTTTGGAGAACATCAGGTAGGTTTATAGGGAATTTTGGGGTGGATCATTGGCTTTTAGGGTTTTCTTTCGGTTTTGGGGGTGATCCCGTTCTGTTTTGTAGTGTTTTTGACGTGTTTTGGGGTTTCCGTTACGTTTCGTTGATTTCCTAATGTGTTTTAAGTTTGTTGGGAGTGGACTTTGGGATTTGGAGAACATCAGGTAGGTTTAGGGTGGTTTTGGCGTGGATCTATGGTTTTGGGGCATTTTCTTCCAGTTTTGGGGGTGATCCCGTTCTTGTTTGGGGTGTTTTTGACGGTTTTTGGGTCTCCGTTTTGTTTCGTTCTCTTTCCGTGGTCATTATTGTGGAAAATGTTAAATTGTGGGTTTTGGAGAACATCGGGTAGGTTTAGGGTGGTTTTGGGGTGGATCTATGGTTTTTGTCATTTTCTTTCTTTTTTGGGTGTTATCCCGTTCTTTTTTTTTTTTTTTTTTTGACGTGTTTTGGGGTTTCCGTTGCGTTTCGTTGATTTCCTAATGTGTTTTAAGTTTGTTGGGAGTGGACTTTGGGATTTGGAGAACATCAGGTAGGTTTAGTGTGTTTTTTTGGGGTGGATCTATGGTTTTGGGTTTTTCTTTCTTTTTTAGGTGTTATCCCGTTCTTGTTTGGGGTGTTTTTGACTTGTTTTGGGGTCTCCGTTGGGTTTTAGTTGGATTCTCGTTGGTCGTTAAGGTAAATGTGAGTGGATTTTGGGTTTTGGAGAAGATCAGGTGAGTTTAAGGTGTTTTTTGGTGGAAATTCATAGTTTTTCGTGTTTTTTCTCCTGGTGCAGTTCTTTTTTGGGATGTTTTTGACGTGTTTTGGGGTCTCTGTTGTGTTTCGTTGGGTTTTCCGTGGTCATCATGGTGGAAAATGTTAAATTGTGGGTTTTGGAGAACATCAGGTAGGTTTATGAGGACTTTTTGGGCAGATTCATGGTTTTTAGGGTTTTCTTCTGTTTTTTCTTCTGATCCAGTTGTTTTTTGGTGTGTTTTTGACGTGTTTTGGGGTCTCCGTTGGGTTTCGTTTGGTTTTCCTTGGTCATCATGGTTGAAAAGTGTAAATTGTGGGTTTTGGAGAAGATCAGCTAAGTTTAGGGTGGTTTTGGGGTGGATCTATTGTTTTGGGGGTTTTCTTTCTTTTGGGGGGGTTATCCCGTTCTTGTTTGGGGTGTTTTTGACGTGTTTCGGGGTATCTGTTTTCTTTCGTTGGGTTCTTATTGGTCATCATTTTGAAAAAGTGTAAATTGTGGGTTTTGGAGAACATCAGGTAGGTTTAGGGTGGTTTTGGGGTGGATCTATGGTTTTGGGGATTTTCTTCCAGTTTTGGGTGTGATTCCGTTCTTTTTTGGAGTGTTTTTCACGTGCTTTGGGGTTCTCAGTTGGGTTTTGTTGGGTTTTCCGTTGTAATAATGGTGGAAAAGTGTAAATTGTGGGTTTTGTAGAAAATCAGGTAGGTTTATGGGGAATTTTTGGGTGGATCAATGGCTTTTATTGTTTTCTTTCGGATTTGGGGGTGATCCCGTTCTTTTTTGGGGTGTTTTAGACGTGTTTTGGGTTTTCCGTTGCGTTTCGTTGATTTCCTAATGGGTTTTATGGTGGTTGGGAGTGGACTTTGGGATTTGGAGAACATCAGGTAGGTTTAGGGTGGTTTTGGGGTGGATCTATTGTTTTTGCGTTTTTCTTTCGTTTTTAGCGGTTATCCCGTTCTTTTTCGGCGTGTTTTTGACGTGTTTTGCCGTCTCCGTTGGGTTTTAGTTTGGTTCTTGTTGTTCATCATGGTGGAAAATTGTAAATTGTGGGTTTTGGATAACATCAGGTAGGTTTAGGGGGACTTTTGGGGTGGATTCATGGTATTTGGGGTTTTCTTCTGTTTTTTTTTGGGGTGATGCAGTTCTTTTTTGGTTGTTTTTGACGAGTTTTGGTGTCTCCATTGGGTTTCGTTGGGTTCTCGTTTGTCGTTAAGCGAAACTGGAGTGGATTGTGGGTTTTGAAGAAGATCAGGTGAGTTTAGGGTGGTTTTGTAGGGAACTTCATAGTTTTTGGTGTTTTATCTTCTGATCCAGTTCTTTTTAGGGGTGTTTTTGAGGTGTTTTGGGGTTTCCGTTGCGTTTCTTTGAGTTCCTAATGGGTTTTATGGTGGTAGGGAGTTGACTTTGGGATTTGGAGAACATCAGGTAGGTTTAGGGTTGTTTTGCGATTGGATCCGTGCTTTTGTGTGATTTTCTTGCAGTTTTGGCCGTGATCCTGTTCTTGTTTGGGGTGTTTTTGACGTGTTTTGGGTTCTCCATTGGGTTTCGTTGGGTTTTCCGTGGTCATCATGGTGGAAAAGCGTAAATTGTGGGTTTTGGAGAACATCAGGTAGGTTTATAGGGAATTTTGGGGTGGATTCATGGTTTTTGTTTTTGTTTTTTTTTTTTCTCTTTTTTGCGGTGATCCCGTTCTTTTTTGTGGTGTTTTTGACGTGTTTTGGGGTTTCCGTTGCGTTTCGTTGATTTCCTAATGTGTTTTAAGTTTGTTGGGAGTGGACATTGGGATTTGGAGAACATCAGGTAGGTTTAGTGTGTTTTTGGGGTGGATCTATGGTTTTTTGGGGTTTTCTTTCTTTTTTAGGGGTTATCCCTGTTCTTGTTTGGGGTAATTTTGACTTGTTTTGGGGTCTCCGTTGGGTTTTAGTTGGATTCTCGTTGGTCGTTAAGGTAAATGGGAGTGGATTGTGGGTTTTGAAGAAGATCAGGTGAGTTTAGAGTGGTTTTGCGGGGAAATTCATAGTTTTTGGTGTTTTTTCTTCTGATCCAGTTCTTTTTTGGGGTGTTTTTAGACGTGTTTTGGGGTTTCCGTTGGGTTTCGTTGAGTTCCTACTGGGTTTTATGGTGGTTGGGAGTGGACATTTGGATTTGGAGAACATCAGGTACGTTTAGCGTGGTTTTGGGATTGGATCCGTGCTTTTTGGGGTTTTCTTTGGTTTTGGGGGTGATCCTGTTCTTGTTTGGGGTGTTTTTGACGTGTTTTTTGGGTTCTCCGTTGGGTTTCGTTGGGTTTTCCGTGGTCATCATGGTGGAAAAGTGTAAATTGTGGGTTTTGGAGAACATCAGGTGATTTTAAGGTTTTTTGGGTGGTGAATCTATGGTTTTGGTGGAATTCTTCTGTTTCTTTTAGCGTTTTCTTCTGTTTTTGAGGTGGTCCCGTTCTTTTTTGGGGTGTTTTTGACATATTTTGGGGTCTCCGTTGTTTTTTTTTGTGTTCTTGTTGTTCATCATGGTGAAAACAGGTAAATTGTGGGTATTGGAGAACATCAGGTAGGTTTAGGGGGACTTTTGGGGTGGATCAATGGCTTTTATGGTTTTCTTTCGGTTTTGGGGGTGATCCCGTTTTTTTTTTTGTGTTGTTTTTGACATGTTTTGGGTTCTCCGTTGGGTTTCGTTGGGTTTTCTGTGGTCATCGTGGTGGAAAAGTGTAAATTGTGGGTTTTGGAGAACATCAGGTATGTTTATGAGGACTTTGGGGGCAGATTCATGGTATTTGGGGTCAAGGAGACGCACTTGAAATGATTTTACACAAACGCACGCAGTATGAGGAATAAAATGGATGAGCTAGAAGTCCTGGCCCAGTCCCGGAACTACGACATCATCGGCATAAGCGAAACCTGGTGGTATGAGTGCTGTGACTGGGGTGTTGCGATAGATGGTTATAGGCTCTTCAGGAGGGACAGGCAGGGTAGGCGAGGTGGTGGGCTGGCGATGTATGTGAAGCAGGGGCTGGACTGTGTGGAACTTCAGGTCGGCGATGGCAAAGTTGAGAGCCTCTGGGTAAGGATCAAGAGACGAACGAATAAAGGGGATGTCGTTGTGGGAGTCTATTACTGACCGCCTGGCCAGGATGATAGCGCCGATAAATTATCCTTTACAGAACTAAGAGAGGCCTCGAGATTAACTCCCCTTGTCCTTATGGGGGACTTCAACTTGCCGGACGTTAACTGGGAGTGCCACACGGCTGACACGAGCAAGTCCAGGAGGTTCATGAAGCACCTAGATGATAACTTCTTGGTGCAGGTGCTAACGGAGCCAACTAGGAAAGGTGCCCTCCTAGACCTGTTGCTAGAAAACAGAGAGGGTCTGGTGGGAGATGTGGTGATTGGTGGCTGCCTCGGTCATAACGACCATGAAGTGGTTGAGTTCAAAATTTATGGTGACAGAAGGAAAAGTGCCACCAAAACCTCATCCCTAGATATGGGGAAAGGGGACTTCAGGCTGCTCAGGGAACTAGTCAGCTAGGTCCCCTGGGAAACTGCTCTTGAAGGCCTCGATGTCCACCAGTGCTGGTCACTCTTTAAGCGATGCCTCCTAGAAGCACAAGATCAGGCAATTCCTAAATATCGCAAGTCAGGCAGGCGGGGCAGGAGGCCGGCTTGGCTGACCAGGAACGTTCTAATGGAGATTAGGCGGAAACAGAGAGTGTTTCGCTACTGGAAGGAGGGCCAGGCGTCATGGAAAGAATACAGGGATGCTGTTCGTGTTTGTAGGGAGAAAGTTCGAGTGGCCAAAGCACAGCTAGAGTTGAAGCTGGCTGTGTCTGCGAGAGAAAATAAAAAGGTTTTTTTTAGATATGTAAATGGAAAAAGGAGAACTAAAGAATACATAGGGCCGCTCCTTGATAGGGAAGGTCTCCTCACAGACGATGACATAGGCAAAGCAGAGACACTTAACGCCTTCTTTGCCTCTGTCTTCAATGCCGATGATGGGCTTCGGGACCCAGGGTGCCCTGAGCTGGAGGACCGGGACGGTGGGGATGACAAACTCCCAACTGACCCTGAACGTGTGCGGGATTTGCTACTCCACCTGGATCCCTACAAGTCCATGGGTCCGGATGGGATTCATCCCCGGGTGCTGAAAGAGCTGGCGGATGTCATCGCGGAACCTCTTTCAATTATTTTTCAACGATCCTGGGAATTTGGAGAGGTCCCGGTAGACTGGAAGCTGGCAAATGTTGTGCCAATTTTCAAGAAGGGTCAGAAAGAAGACCCTAGCAATTACAGGCCTGTCAGTCTCACATCAGTGCCTGGTAAAATCATGGAGAAGTTGGTTCTCGAACTTATTGAGACGCACCTGGGGGACAAAGCAGTCATTGGTCCCAGCCAGCATGGGTTTGTGAAGGGTAGGTCCTGCCTAACTAACCTGATTTCCTTTTATGATAAGATCACCCGTATGGTGGACCAAGGGAAACCAGCTGATGTGATTTTTTTGGACTTCAGCAAGGCTTTTGACACAGTTTCCCATAGGATCCTACTGGACAAAATGTCCACCATACAGCTAAATAAAAACATTATACGAAGGGTGAGCAATTGGCTAACGGGCAGGGCCCAAAGGGTTATGGTAAATGGGGCTGTGTCAGGCTGGCGGGCGGTCACCAGTGGGGTCCCTCAAGGCTCCATTTTAGGGCCAGTACTTTTCAATATTTTTATAAACGATCTGGATGTAGGAATAGAGGGTATTTTGAGCAAGTTTGCTGATGACACCAAACTTGGAGGAGTTGTGGACTCAAATGAGGGCGTAAAGGCCTTACAGAGGGATCTGGACAGGTTGGAGAGCTGGGCGATCACCAACCACATGAAGTTCAATAAGAGCAAGTGCCGGGTCCTGCACCTGGGACGGGGAAACCCTGGCTGCATGTACAGACTGGGCGATGAGACGCTGGAGAGCAGCCTAGAAGAGAGGGATCTGGGGGTCGTGGTAGACAGCAAGTTGAATATGAGCCAGCAGTGTGCCCTGGCAGCCAGGAGGGCCAATCGTGTCCTGGGGTGCATCAAGCACGGCATCGCTAGTAGGTCAAGGGAGGTGATTGTCCCGCTCTACTCTGCGCTGGTGCGGCCTCACCTTGAGTATTGTGTGCAGTTCTGGGCACCACAGTATAAAAAGGACATGAAACTGTTGGAAAGTGTCCAGAGGAGGGCTACGAAGATGGTGAAAGGCCTTGAGGGGAAGACGTACGATGAACGGCTGAGGTCACTGGGCCTGTTCAGCCTGGAGAAGAGGAGGCTGAGGGGAGACCTCATCACAGTTTACAACTTCCTCGTAAGGGGGTGTCGAGAGGCAGGAGACCTTTTCTCCATTAACACCAGTGACAGGACCCGCGGGAACGGGGTTAAGCTGAGGCAGGGGAAATTTAGGCTTGACGTCAGGAGGGGGTTCTTCACAGAGAGGGTGGTTGTACACTGGAACAGGCTCCCCAGGGAAGTGGTCACTACACCGAGCCTGTCTGAATTTAAGAAGAGATTGGACTGTGCACTTAGGCACATGGTGTGAACTTTTGGGTAGACCTGTGCGGTGTCAAGAGTTGTACTTGATGATCCTTAAGGGTCCCTTCCAACTCAGGATATTCTATGATTCTATGATTCTATGATTATTCTGTTTTTTGTTTTTGTTTTTGTTTTTTTTTTGGGGGGGGGGTGATCCAATTCATTTTTGTGGTGTTTTTGACGTGTTTTGGGGTCTCCATTTGGTTTTGTTGGGTTCTTGTTGATCATCATGTTGGAAAAGTGTAAATTGCGGGTTTTGGAGAACATCAGGTAGGTTTAGGGTGGTTTTGGGATTTGATCCGTGCTTTTTGTGGATTTTGTTCCAGGTTTGGGGGTGATTCCGTTCTTGTTTGTGGTTCTTTTGACGTGTTTTGGGTTCTCCGTTGGGTTTCGTTGGGCTTTCCGTTGGCATCATGGTGGAAAAGTGTAAATTGTGGGTTTTGGAGAACATCAGGTAGGTTTAGGGGGACTTTTGGGGTGGATTCATGGCATTTGGGGTTTTCTTCTGTTTTTTTTCTTTTGTTTGTTTGGTTTTTTTTTTTGGGGGGGGGTGATCCAATTCATTTTTGTGGTGTTTTTGACGTGTTTTGGGGTCTCCGTTTGGTTTTGTTGGGTTCTTGTTGGTCATCATGTTGGAAAAGTGCAAATTGCGGGTTTTGGAGAACATATGGTAGGTTTAGGGGGACTTTTGGTGTGCATCTATGATTTTTGAGGGATTTTCTTCCAAGTTTGGGGGTGATGCCTTTCTTGTTTGGGGTGTTTTTGACGTGTTTTGGGGTCTCCGTTGGGTTTCGTTGTGTTTTCCGTGGTCATCATGGTGGAAAAGTTTAAATTGTGGGTTTTGGAGAACATCGAGTAGGTTTAGGGTGGTTTTGGACTGCATCTATGGTGTTTGGGGTTTTCTGTTTTTTTTGGGGTGATCCTGTTCTTTTTTGGGGTGTTTTTGACTGTGTTTTGGTGTCTCCGGTGGGTTTTAGTTGGTTTCTTGTTGCTCATCATGGTGGAAAATGGTAAATTGTGGGTTTTGGAGAACATAGGTGTGTTTAAGGTTTTTTTTAGGGGTGAATCTATGGTTTTGTGGGATTTCTTCTGTTTTTTAGGGTTTTCTTTGGTTTTGGGGTAGTCCCGTTTTTTTGGGTGGTGTTCTTGTTGTGTTTTGAGGTCTCCAGTTGGGTTTTGTTGGGTTCTTGTTGGTTATTATGTTAAATAGGAGTGGATTGTGGGTTTTGGAGAACATCAGGTAGGTTTAAGGTTTTTGGGGGGTTAAATCACGTTTTTTCTTCTGATTCGGTTTGCTTTTGGGGTGTTTTTGACCGTGTTTTGGGGTTTCCGTTGTGTTTCGTTGAGTTCCTAATGGGTTTTATGGTGGTTGGGAGTGGACTTTGGGATTTGGAGAACATCAGGTAGGTTTAGGGTGGTTTGGGGATTGGATCCGTGCTTTTTGGAATTTTCTTCCAGTTTTGGGGTGATCCCGTTTTTGTTTGGGGTGATTTTGACGTGTTTTGGGGTCTCCGTTGGGTTTCGTTGGGTTTTCCGATGGTCATCATGGTGGAAAAGTTTAAATTGTGGGTTTTGGAGAATATCATGTAGGTTTAGTGTGTTTTTGGGGTGGATCTATGGTATTTTGGGTTTTCTTCTGTTTTTGGGCATTATCCCGGACTTGTTTTGGGTGTTTTTGACGTGTTTTGGGGTCTCCGTTGGGTTTTGTTAGGTTTCCATTGGGTTTTCTGGTGGTTGGGAGTGGATTGTACATTTAGGAGAACATCAGGTAGGTTTAAGGGTTTTTTTGGTGTTAAATCACGTTTTTTCTTCTGATTCCGGTTCGCTTTTGGGTGTTTTTGACGTGTTTTGGGGTTTCCGTTGCGTTTCGTTGAGTTTTGAGAAATTGACAAATCCTTGAAGTCCCTTTTGATTGCTCACAGGCTATGCGTTGCCACTCCTTCTCCTCCCAGATATAGGACGAGCAATCGGTAATAGTCTGACGGTTGAACCAAGCTGGGAAGCCTCCTTGTGATGTCCTAACCCAGGCCCCAGGAAGGCAGCAGATTTCCCTTAGAGGAGGGTCCCTTCTACATATTGGACCCTCTGTTCCGCTGATTGATAAATCACCCACAACTAAAACTCACCTTTTCTTCCTGCTGCCTGTGGTCACTATACGGGGGGGTTGGCTTTTCCAACCCTGCCAATATCTCTGGTGGAGAGGGATTGTAGCCTTTTCCATCCATCGATTGCCTTTCGGCCTCCAGGGCCTTATACCTGTTGCGCAGGTCTACCTGATAGTGTGATATGGTTGAGATTTTGGTAAAATTGCAAACACAAACATTAGAGTGATTACTGGTATCTACCACAGCATTATCTACGACTATAGAATCACAATGACTTCTCATGCAAACACAACCTTTCCCAATATATACAAGTACAGTTTCAAGGGTTTCATTAGGATGTATCTCAAAGTGGCAAATATTTTGCTCAGTGTCAAGACAAATGTCTTGAGATTCCAGCGTGTTACTTTCACAGATGAAACCTTTTTGTTCACGCACAATGCATGCATTTACATCAATTGTTTGCCACTTTCCTCCCTTTTGATGGGCCCATACTTTATGCCCTTTAGGATAAAGTATAGTTCCATTATGATTGAGTCCTAATGCAATGATTGGCTATACATTGTATACGGTGGCATTACTTATAGTAAGTATAAAGGACACAATTTGATCATTTTCTGCATAAAGGGTAAAATTGACTAATTGCCACAACGCTTGAAAACCTTTTTCAAATTCTGAAGCATTATCCCAAATCAATTTTCGAATTTCAGTGGGCAAAGTTCCTCCATGACCCTCTCTAAAAGTAGCTGCTGCTACAGATTGTATACATAACTGCGTTTGGATAAACCTCCAAGCAAGGGAAATATTGCCATGGCTTTTTCCAAGGGCATGTACAATTAATTGATGATATAGAAGCCATTGCTTTGCTAAAGACAATAAGGATGATTTTTATTAGATGGTCTAGTTACTGTAGTCAGAAACTAAACCTAACCCTAACCTAACCCTAACACTAACACAACCCTAACACTAACCCTAACCCTAACGGCTGCCCGCGGATCTAAACCTAACGCTCAAACCCTAACCCTAACCCAAACCTACCCGTAACATAAAACTAAACCTAACCCTAAACCTAATCCTAACGGCTGAGAGCAGATCTAAACCTAACCCTCTAAACCTAACCCCAACCCTATCCCTAACCCTAACATAACACTAACCCTAACACTAACCAGAACCCTAACCCAAAACCAAACCCTAACAATAACCATAACCCTAAGCATAACCCTAACACTAACCCAAACTTAACCCTAAACATAACTGTAATCCTAACCCTAACACTAACAGAACCCTAACCCTAACCCTAACTTTAACCATAACGCTAACGCTAATCCTAACCTTAACCCTAACTCTAACCATAACCTTAACCCTAACGGCTGACCGCGGATTTAAGCCTAACCATCTAACCCTAACGCTAACCCTAACCCTAACCCTAATTCTAATCCTAACAGAACCCTAACCCTTACCCTAAACCTAACCCTAAACATAACCCTAATCTTACCCTAACCCTAACCCTAACCCTAGCCCTAACCCTAATCCTAACCCTAACCCTAATCCTAACCCTAACCCTAACCCTAACACTAATCCTAACCGTAACCCTAACCCTAACCCTAACACTAAACCTAAGTCTAAACCTAACCCTAACACTAACCCTAACCCTAAACCTAACTCTAACACTAACACTAACATTAAACCTAACATACCCCTAACACTAATCCAAACATAACGCTAAACGTAACCCTAACCCTAACCCTAACCCTAACAAAACCCTATCCCTAAAACTAAACCTAACCCTAACCCTAACCCTAAAACTTACCCTAACTGTAACCGTAACCCTAACCCTAACACTGCCCCTAATCCTAACACTAACATAAAGCTAGCCCTAACTGTAAACCTAACCTAACCCTAACCCTAAAATAAAACTAACCCTAACTGTAACCCTGACCCTAACCCTTACCAAAAACCTAAACCTAAACCTATCCCTAACCCTTACCCTAACCCTTACCCAAAACCTAAACCTAAACCCTAACCCTAACCCTAACCCTTACCCTACCAGAACCCTAACCCTAACCCTAACCTTAACCCTAATCCCAACTCTAAACCTAAACCTAACCGTAACACTAAACCTAAACCTAAGCCTAACACAAATCCTAACCCTAAGCCTAATGCTAACCCTAACTTTAAACCTAACCCTAACCCTAACCCTAACCCTGACCCTAACCACAACCCTAACTCTAACCCTAACCCTAATCCTAACCCTAACCCTAATATAATGGTAACCGTAACCCTAAACCTAACCCTAAGCCAAACCCTAACCGTAACCCTAACGATAACCCTTAACTAACCCTAACCCTAAACCTAACCCTAACCCTAACCCTAACCCTAACCCTAACCCTAACCCTAACCCTAACCCTAACCCTAACCCTAACCCTAACCGTATCCCTAAGAGAACCCTAACTTTAACCGTAACCCTAACCATCAACCTAATGGTAAATCTAATCCTAAACCTAATCCTAACCCTAAACATAACCCTAACCCTAACCCTAACCCTAACCCTGAACATAACCCAACGCTAACCCTAACCCTAAACCGAACTCTAACCGTAATACTAACATAACCTTAACCCTAACCCTAACCCTAACCCTGAACATAACCCAACCCTAAGCATAACAATAAACCTAAAGCTAACCCTAACCTAAACCTTACCCTAAACCTAAACCTAACCCTAACTCTAACCCTAACCCTAAACCTTACCCTAACCCTAACCCTAACCCGAAACGTAAGCCTAACCGTAATCCTAACTCTAATCCTAACCCTAACCCTAACCCTAAACCTAGCCCTAACACTAACACTAACCCTAACCCTAACCCTAACCCTAACCCTAACCCTAACCCTAACCCTAACCCTAACCCTAACCCTAACCGTATCCCTAAGAGAACCCTAACTTTAACCGTAACCCTAACCATCAACCTAATGGTAAATCTAATCCTAAACCTAATCCTAACCCTAAACATAACCCTAACCCTAACCCTAACCCTAACCCTGAACATAACCCAACGCTAACCCTAACCCTAAACCTAACTCTAACCGTAATACTAACATAACCTTAACCCTAA
>NW_022473987.1:3482-77278 GCF_009819795.1 Aythya fuligula | reverse complement strand
AAAATAACAGTTCTGTCTCCGCCAACCAGCAAAAAAGAAACAGAAGCGTTCCTAGGTCTTGTGGGATTTTGGAGAATGCATGTGCCAGGCTATAGTCAGCCTGTGAGTCCTCTATATTGAGTGACACTAAAGAGGAATTGACCATTGAGGCCATCACACAGGTTACCCATCAGTGTGAGACCTATGCTGCAATCAAACGAGCCATGAGGGTAAAGCCTTCCTGGAACAGGGGCAGATGGCTTGGATTTCGATCTGGTGAGGTATGGCAGACTGACTACATCGGACCACTTCCTCAAACCCGCCAAGGCAAAAGGTACATACTCACCATGGAAGAAGCAACTACTGGGTGGCTGGAAACTTACCCTGTAAACCATGCCACGGCCCGAAACACTATCTTGGGCCTGGAAAGACAAGTGCTGTGGCGACATGGTCCACCAGAGAGAATTGAGTCCGACAATGGGAGTCACTTCCGAAACAATTTGATCACTTCCTGGGCCAAGAGTCATGGCATTGAATGGGTGTATCACATCCCTTATCACCCACAAGCCTCTGGGAAGATTGAGAGGTACAATGGACTGTTAAAAACTATGCTGCGAGCATTGGGTGCTGCGACATGGAAACATTAGGATATAAACCTACCAGAGGCCACTTGGTTAGTTAACAACAGGGGGTCTGAAAGCCGTGCTGGTCCTGCTGAAACAAAACCCCTACACACTGTGGGAGAAGCTAAAGTCACTGTAGTGCATGTGGGGAAGTGGATGGGGAAGGCGGTGTGGGTTGCCCCTGCCATGGGAAAAGGCAAACCCACTCGTGGGATTGTCTTTGCCCAAGGTCCAGGGTATACCTGGTGGGTGATGCAGAAAGATGGGGATATCAAGTGTGTGCCTCAAGGAGATTTAACACTGGGAGAAAATTAATCTGTCATCCAAGTTATGTGTTGTAGGAGGACACTGCAGAACCAATGAAAGGTCAACTTTGCAAGGAACCAGGCAAGTGCAACAGTGATGTGAGCTAAGCTGGTGCTGGTGTCAAGAAAACCAACTTCGCCTGCCCTGAGTGACCACTTTGACAGATGATGGTGAAACCATCAACAGTTTTTATGAGCATTTTGGGAAAAGACCTATAGAATAAAGAGAAGTACAGACATAAAAATGCTTCAATGGACAGAAAACTATGGTGATGAGACCATCTATATACTAAACTGTACCTGATTGTGACACAAATGTTATGGAATAAGGGGTGGAAGTTGTGTTGCGTCTGTCTGAGCTGGAGTCACCGTTTCCCTGCAGCAGCCCGCACAGTGCTGTACTCTGCACTCGTAGCTGGAACAACACTGAAATCACTCCAGTGTTGTGCCTATTGCTGCATAGTGCTGGCACAGCATCAGGACTCTTTCCAAGTCCCTAAGAGCCAGGCACGGAGTGCCGGCTGTCCCGTGTTCCGGGGGTCCGAACTCGGGCTGCGTGACGCACGACCATCCCGCGGCCCTGGGCGCCGTTCTTGGGCGACGCATGTGCCAAGCGCACCGGGTTCCCGGTCCGACCTCGGGCGGCGCGGGGCTGGCTGATCCTATAATCTGGGCTCCGGTCTTTGCGATGCGTGTGCTGGACGCACCGGAGACCGTGTGTGACTTCGTGCGGTTCGGGGACGGCGATGCCGAGGCCCGTGTGTCCGGCCTCCGGCGGCGCGGGTGCCGGCTGTCCCGTGGGTCCGAAGTCGGGCGACGTGGGTGCCTGCCGAGCCGTGAAGCGGGAGGCTGCTGCCCACCGGCTCGGGCTCTGGCCGTCCCGGAATCCAGCAGGTTCGGTCTCTTGCGGAGCTGCGGCAGGCCGTCCTGCCCTCCCGGGTAGCTCCTGCCGGAGGCGCGGGATGCGACCGTCCCGAGGTCCTAGGCTGCGGTCCTGGGCGACGCGTGTGCTAGCCGCAGCGGGGTCCGGGTCCGACTTTGGCTTTGTCAGGGACGGCGGTCCCGGGCTCCAGGTGTCCGGCCTCGGGCGGCGCGGCCGGCTGTCCCGTGTCCCGGCGATCAGAACTCGGGCGGGTTGGGGGCCGACTGTGCCGTGAAGCGGGAGGCTGCTGTCTGCCGGCTCGGGGTCTGGCCGTGCCGGAGACAGGGGGTTCGGTCCCGTGCGAAGCTGCGGCCGGCCGACCCGCGCTCCCCGTTTCTCTATCCCGGGGCGCGGAATCTGACCCTCGCAAGCTCCTGGGCTCCGTTGTCGGGAGACGCTTGTGCTAGTCGCAGCGGTGCGGCCGGCCGTCCCGATTCTCTGGGATCCGGTCTTGGGCGACGCTTGGGAGCCCAGAAGCTCTTGGGAACCCAGCTGCTAGGGACAGCCGGCCCCGCGCCGCCCGAGGCGGGACACCTGGACACCGCGACCGCCGGCCCCGAGAAGCCGAGTTCGGCCCCGGAGCCCGCTGAGTCTAGCACAAGACCGGTGCCCAGGGTTTCGGGACGGCCGGCCACCGAACCGCACGGCACCGAAAGCCCGCTCTCTGGGAAGCCGGCGGACGCCAGCCCCCCGCTTCACTGCACGGCCGGCCCCCACGCCCCCTGAAGTCGGATCCCCGGGACACGACATAGCCGGCCCCCGCTAGCCGACGGCCCCGGAATCGCCGTCCCCGAACCGTCCGATGTCGGACCCGGCACCCGGTGCTGCTTGCAAACGCGTCGCACAAGACCGGAGCACAGGGGCTCGGAAGAGCCAGCTCCCGCCCTGCCGGAGGCCGGACTCCCGGGCTATGTCCACATGTCTCTTCAATACTTTTAAGGATCGGGTCTCTTACCACTTCCCCGGGCAGCCTGTTCTAATAGCAAAGCACCCCTTCCATGAAGAAATGCTTATTCAGTATCGAGCTAGCCAGTGCTGGTAAACAGAGGTGTTTCTCCCTAGGGGTAGGGCTTGGCATTTCCCTCTCCTGAACTTCAAAAGGTTCCTGCCTGCCCCTATCTGCAGCCTGTCAAGGTTCCTCTGAATGCGCAGCCCCCCCATACAAGCGCCTTTTCCACAGAAGCCACCGACCACCCGCCGCCTCGCCCCCTCCCAATTCGGCCTGCCCCAGGGCGCCACCGACCACCAACCTCCTTGCAGCACCACGCCTCAGCATCCCGAGCTATCCCGACAGCTTCCACCCATCGGGAGGTCCCACTTGTAATAAATGACCGAGTCCCAAATAGGCTTACAATTAATGTTTATGATTTATTAAAGGAATAGAGGTAAGCAAGCAGCGCTGGGTGCGCCAGGAGTCTCTGCTCCACCAAGACGCACACAAGTTACATCAGGCGGCTGGTTTTTATGCTGCTAGGCTAATACATATTCATTACTACTTCTACAAAAGGCAGGGTTATTCTAATTAGTTCCCAGAATCCAAACCCTCCCACTGGTGCAGGCGTTATCAGTCTCCGGTGGTCCCTCTGGGGGCCGCTCGTACTGAAGGCTCGTAGTCTTCCTCCCAGGCTTTGTCCTTTGGTCGTTCTTCAGCTTCTCCCCTCCCCTTATTTAGTAGTTGCTGGGCCAGATGTCAGAAAGCTGTGTCTCGTGCAATAGTCCGCACAGGCACTGCATAGCAAACACACCAAGTAACATTGACTTCAGTTACTCGCAACAGTTACTCACCTGATAAAGAACTGCATGCAATAAAGGCACCAAGTACTACATTATTCTAACAGATCCTACTAGCTGTTACCTCAAAAAGATGTGCGTACCCCTCGCTACTTGGAAACGCATCAGTCCATAAACTCTCATCCACCTGAAGAAGCCTGCAACTGACCGAAGGAAAAACAAACACCCCAAAGAGCAGCCCAAGCAGAATGAGCTCTCTGAGGGGATGCCTGGGACTCACATACCATTTGGCCCCGACTAGCACCCAAATCCAATCACCTGGGAAGGGTAGGGGCAAAGCACAAGGAAGTAGGAAGAGCAGCAGCAGCAGCTGTGGTGTTTTTTTTTTTTTTTTTTTTTTCTGTGTGTGTGTGTGATTTTTCTTTTTATTTTTTAATCAGTTTTAGCTCAAAAGCATGCATAGTGCAGACAAGAGAACTAGGGTGTTTCTAGAAGCAAAAATCCCCATGCTTTTGCTGCAGCTTTCAATATTAAAAGACATTATGACCAAGCAAGTAATTGGAACTCTTCCAACTGGAATTAGCTCAAACTTTTATTTACGTATAAAGAAAAAACTAGGAGTAGAACATCTGCTCCAGTCTTTTCCTCTCTCACCTTGCCATAGGCAGCTCTGGCTGTGACGTCCCAGATTGCATACTGCGTTTCAGCTTTAACAAATGAAAACCTTTACCCTAACCCTTACCCTTATCCTAACCATTAGCTTACCCTTATTCTTACCCTAAACCTAACCCTAATCCTTACCCTTACCCTAATCCTTACCCTAAACCTAACCCTTTCCCTAAACCTTATCCTCACCCTCAGCCTTACCCTTAAGCCTTACCCTAACACTTACCTTTGCCCTAACCCTTACCCTTACCCTAATCTGAACCCGAACCCTAACCCTAATACCCTCACCCTAACCCTTACCCTAAGCCTAACCACAGTCCCAACCCCTAACCCCTAACCCTTACCCTAACCCTCTAAACCTACCCCTAACCTATCCCTAACCATAACCCTCTAAGCCTAACCCTAAACCACTAACCCTAACAATAACCCCCAACCCCAACCCTCACCCGAAACCCTAACTCTAGCCCCAGCCCTAGCCCCTAACCCTAGTTCCCGAGAACTACATCTCCCGGTATGCTCTGGGCATTCAACATGGCCTCCCGGAAGTCCCGAATCCGAAAACTACATTTCCCGGCATACTCTGGGTACGCAACATGGCCTCCCGGAAGTCCGGAGTCCC
The DNA here is from genome assembly GCF_009819795.1 of Aythya fuligula. Classification (NCBI taxonomy): domain Eukaryota; kingdom Metazoa; phylum Chordata; class Aves; order Anseriformes; family Anatidae; genus Aythya; species Aythya fuligula. The sequence goes on along the minus strand of NW_022473987.1, from coordinate 72,433 downwards.
GAGAACTACATCTCCCGGCATGCTCTGGGCACACAACATGGCCTCCCAGTGCCGGAAAACTACACCTACCAGCATTCCCCGCACAGCCAGCATGGCCAATCACAGGCCGAGTGCTCGAGAACTGCATTTACCAGCACTCACTGGAACCCTCACCGCCCTTACAAAAAAAGCCTCAAGCCCTAACATCCAAAAAACCTCGAAACCCCTACAGACCTAACCCAAACTATTTACCACACTAAACCCCTGAAGACCTATGCCTAAAACCCCCAACCCAAAATCTTAGGATGCTCAAAACCCAAACCCAACCCAAAACGTTAGGAATGCTCAAAGCCCTAGCCCAAAAACTTAGGGCGCTCCAAACCCTAACCCCAAAACATTAAGACGCAAAAAACCCTAACCCAAAAACTTAGGGTAATACACCATAAATGTTTGTTCATTGTCTTTTGTATTATAAAAACAAGGAGTTCTGTTTGAGGAGCGGGAGTTGCGAAAGCTCCCTGCTGAAGTAAGGAGCTGCATAATGCTTGCCTAGACACTATGAAAATTCTTTTGCTTAATTTTCTTAAAACCGTTGGGTTTCGTTGGGTTTTCCGTGGTCATCATGGTGGAAAAGTGTAAATTGTGGGTTTTGGAGAACATCAGGTAGGTTTAGGAGGACTTTTGGGGTGGATTCATGGTATTTAGGGGTTTTCTTCTGTTTTTTTCTGGGGGGGGTGATCCAATTCATTTTTGGGGTGTTTTTGACGTGTTTTGGGGTCTCCGTTGGGTTTCGTTGGGTTTTCCGTGGTCATCATGGTGGAAAAGGGTAAATTGTTGGTTTTGGAGAACATCAGGTAGGTTTAGGTGGTTTTGGGGTGGATCTATGGTTTTGGGGGATTTTCTTTCGTTTTTGGGGGTGATCCCGTTCTTTTTTGGGGTGTTTTTGACGTGTTTTGGGGTCTCCGTTGGTATTCCTTGGGTTTTCCGTGGTCATGGTGGTGGAAAATTGTAAATTGTGGGTTTTGGAGAACTTCAGGTAGGTTTAGGGGAATTTTGGGGTGGATTCATGGTATTTGGTCTTTTCTTCTGTTTTTTTTTGGGTGATCCTGTTCTTTTTTGGGGTGTTTATGACGTGTTTTGGGGTCTCCGTTGGGTTTTAGTTGGGTTCTTGTTGGTCATCATGGTGAAAAAGTGTAAATTGTGGCTTTTGGAGAACATCAGGTAGGTTTAGGGGGACTTTTGGGGCAGAGTCATGTTTTTTGGTGTTTTCTTCTGTTTCTTGGGGTGGTCCCGTTCTTTTTTGGGAAATTTTTGAGGTGTTTGGGGGTCTCCGTTGGGTTTTGTTGTGTACTCGTTGGTCATCGTGGTGGAAAATGGTAAATTGTGGGTTTTGGAGAACATCAGGTAGGTTTAGGGTGGTTTTGGGATTGGATCCGTGCTTTTTGGGGATTTTCTTCCAGTTTATGGGTGATCCCTTTATTTTTGGGGTGTTTTTGACGTGTTTTGGTGTCTCGTTTTGGGTTTTCGTTTGGTTCATGTTGGTCATCCTGGTGAAAAAGTGTAAATTGTGGGTTTTGGAGAACATCAGGTAGGTTTAGGGGGACTTTTGGTGTGGATCTATGGCTTTTGGGGTTTTCTTTCGTTTTTAGGGTTTATCCCGTTCTTGTTTTGGGTGTTTTTGACTTCTTTTGGGGTCTCCGTTGGGTTTCGTTGGGTTTTCCATGGTCATCATGTTGGAAAATTGTAAATTGTGGGTTTTGGAGATCATCAGGTAGGTTTAGGGTGGTTTTGGGGTGGATCTATGATTTTGAAGGATTTTCTTCCAATTTTGGGGGTGATCCCTTTCTTTTTTTTTTTTTTTTTTTTTTTTTTTGACGTGTTTTGTGGTCTCCGTTGGGTTTCGTTGGGTTTTCCATGGTCATCAATGTGGAAAAGTGTAAATTGTGGGTTTTGGAGAACTTCAGGTTGGTTTAGGGGGATTTTTGGTGTGGATCTATGGCTTTTGGGGTTTTCTTTCGTTGTTGGGGTTGAACCAGTTCTTTTTTGGGGTGTTTTTGACGTTTTTGGGGTCTCCGTTGGGTTTTGTTGGGTTCTCGTTGGTCGTTAAGCTAAATGGGAGTGGATTGTGGGTTTTGAAGAAGATCAGGTGAGTTTAGGGTGATTTGGGAGGGAAATGCATAGTTTTGTTTTTTTTTTTCTTCTGATCCAGTTCTTTTTTGGGGTGTTTTTGACGTGTTTTGGGGTTTCCGTTGCGTTTTGTTGAGTTCCTAATGGGTTTTATGGTGGGTGGGAGTGGATTTTGGGATTTGGAGAAGATCAGGTAGGTTTAAGGGTTTTCTTGGGGTTAAATCACGTATTTTCTTCTGATCCGGTTTGCTTTTGGGGTGTTTTTGAGGTGTTTTGGGGTTTCTGTTGCGTTTTGTTGAGTTCCTAATGGGTTTTATGGTGGTTGGGAGTGGACTTTGGGATTTGGAGAAGATCAGGTAGGTTTAGGGTGGTTTTGGGATTGGATCCATGCTTTTTGGGGATTTTCTTCCAGTTTTGGGGGTTATCCCGTTCTTTTTTGGGGTGTTTTTGACATGTTTTGATGTCTCTGTTGGGTTTTGTTGGGTTTTCTGTTGGCATCTTGGTTGAAAAAGGGTAAATTGTGGGTGTTGGAGAACTTCAGGTAGGTTTAGGGGGACTTTTGGGGTGGATTCATGGTATTTGGGGTTTTCTTCTGTTTTTGGGGTGATCTTGTTCTTTTTTGGGGTGTTTTTGACGTGTTTTGAGGTCTCCGTTTGTTTTTTTTTGGGTTTCCATTGGGTTTTCTGGTGGTTGGGAGTGGATTGTACATTTAGGAGAACATCAGGTAGGTTTAAGGGTTTTTTGTGTTGTTAAATCACATTTTTTCTTCTGATTCGGTTCGCTTTTGGGGTGTTTTTGACGTGTTTTGTGGTTTCCGTTGCGTTTTGTTGAGTTTTGACAAATTGACAAATCCTTGAAGTCCCTTTTGATTGCTCACAGGCTATGCGTTGCCACTCCTTCTCCTCCCAGATATAGGACGAGCAATCGGTAATAGTCTGACGGTTGAACCAAGCTGGGAAGCCTCCTTGTGATGTCCTAACCCAGGCCCTAGGAAGGCAGCAGATTTCCCTTAGAGGAGGGTCCCTTCTACATATTGGACCCTCTGTTCCGCTGATTGATAAATCACCCACAACTAAAACTCACCTTTTCTTCCTGCTGCCTGTGGTCACTATACGGGGGGGTTGGCTTTTCCAACCCTGCCAATATCTCTGGTGGAGAGGGATTATAGCCTTTTCCATCCATCGATTGCCTTTCGGCCTCCAGGGCCTTATACCTGTTGCGCAGGTCTACCTGATAGTGTGATATGGTTGAGATTTTGATAAAATTGCAAACACAAACATTAAAGTGATTACTGGTATCTACCACAGCATTATCTACGACTATAGAATCACAATGACTTCTCATGCAAACACAACCTTTCCCAATATATACAAGTACAGTATCAAGGGTTTCATTAGGATGTATCTCAACGTGGCAAATATTTTGCTCAGTGTCAAGACAAATGTCTTGGGATTCCAGCGTGTTACTTTCACAGATGGAACTTTTTTGTTCACGCACAATGCATGCATTTACATCAATTGTTTGCCACTTTCCTCCCTTTTGATGGGCCCATACTTTATGCCCTTTAGTATAAAGTATAGTTCCATTATGATTGAGTCCTAATGCAATGATTGGCTATACATTGTATACGGTGGCATTACTTATAGTAAGTATAAAGGACACAATTTGATCATTTTCTGCATAAAGGGTAAAGTTGACTAATTGCCACCATGCTTGAAAATCTTTTTCAAATTCTGAAGCATTATCCCAAATAAATTTTCGAATTTCAGTGGGCAAAGTTCCTCCTTCTCCCTGTCTCTAATAATAGCTGCTGCTAAAGATTGTATACATTACTGCGTTTGGATACAGCTCCAAGCAAGGGAGGTATTGCCTTGGCTTTTTCCAAGGGCATGTACAATTAATTGATGATATAGAAGCCATTGCTTTGCTAAAGACAATAAGGATGATTTTTATTAGGATGATCAAGTTACTGTAGTCAGAAACTAAACCTAACCCTAAACTAACCCTAACACTAACCCAACCCTAAACCTAACCCTAACCCTAACGGCTGCCCGCGGATCTAAACCTAACGCTCAAACCCTAATCCTAACCCTAACCCTAACCCGAACCGAACACTAAAGCTAAACCTAACCCTAACCCTTACCCTAAACCTAACCCTAACGTAACCCTAACCCTAACCCTAACCCTAATCCTAACACTAACCCTAACCCTAACCCTAACCCTAACCCTAACCCTAACCCTAACCTAACCCTAACCCTAACCCTAACCCTAACCCTAACCCTAACCCTAAGCCTAACCCTAACCTAACCCTAACCCTAACCCTAACCTAACCCTAACCTAACCCTAACCCTAACCCTAACCCTAACCCTAACCCTAACCCTAACCCTAACCCTAACCCTAACCCTAACCCTAACCCTAACCCTAACCCTAACCCTAACCCTAACCCTAACCCTAACCCTAACCCTAACCCTAACCCTAAACCTAACCCTAACCCTAAACCCTAACCCTAACCCTAACCCTAACCCCTAACCCTACCCCTAACCTCTAACCCTAACCCTAACCACTAACCCTAACCCTAGTTCCCGAGAACTACGTTTCCCGGTAAGCTCTCGGCACCCAACATGGCCTCCCGGAAGTCCGGAGTCCCAGAACTACATCTCCCGGCATGCTCTTAGCACCAAACATGGCCAACCAGAAGCCTGGTGCCGGAAAACTGCGCCTACCAGCATTCCCCAGGCAGCTGGCTTGACCAATCACAGGCCGATTGTTCGAGAAATACATTTACCAGCACTCACTGTAACCCAAGCACTTATTGCCCTTTCAAAAAAGCCTCAAGCCCTAACACTAAAAAACTTCGAAACCTCTACAGGCCTAACCCAAACTATTTACCACACTAAACCCCTGAAGTCCTATGCCTAAAAGCCCTAACCCAAACACTTAAGATGCTCAAAACCCATACCCAAAACATTAGGATTCTCAAAGCCCTATAGAACACTTGAAGCCCTAACCCCAAAATTAAGATGCTCAAAACCCAAAGCCAACCCAAAACAGTAGGATGCTCAAAACCCTAACTCTAAACATTAGGATGCTCAAAACACAAACCAAAACCCTAAACTTTAGGACGCTCTAAACACAAACTGAAAAATTTAAGACACACAAAACTCTGACCCAAAAATTAAGATGCTGAAAACCCAAAGCCCTAACCCAAAACAGTAGGATGCTCAAAACCCAAACCCTGGAGAACCTAACCAAAAAAAAAAAAAAAGGGGGATTTTAAAACACTAACCCTAAGTAACTGACCAAAAATAAAACCCTAGGACCCTAACACTAAAAAACCTATCAACACTAGAACCCAAAAAATTCTAAAACCCTAACACAATAACCCTGAAACCCTTAAAACCCTAACTGTTAAAACTCCAACCCAGTTATACACCAGTTACCTCCCTTAAGGGATATAGAGAAGCTCTCTCAGATATGACAGTCCTACTTCTCCTGCATGCAGCCGGAGGTCGGTCTCATTCTGGTGCTGATGGTGGTGGAAGCAGGGGCAACGGTGGTACTGCTAGAGATACCACAGCCACCGGAGGTGGATTGGTAGGATATGGAGATGGTAGGTTATGCAACAGCTCCCGTTTATTTTCTTTTTCTTTTTCCTGTTCTTCTTCAAATTTCTTATCTGCTTTTAGTGTAAATATTGAGGCTGGAAAAGGACATGAAGTCCTCCTGATCCATAATCCTGCATAATCACTTTCTTCCCAGCAAAAAGGTTCTTTCGAATTAACATGTGTATTTTACTTGATTGGATGTAAAAAAATAACTGCAGTGACAACCGCACCCCAAAAATAACAGCTACCTCTGCTCATCACACACCACTCACTCCAGAGGCACCTCGGGTCATGATGTCATGGACTACACACTGCCTTTCAGCCTGAACAAAGGAAAACACAGTCACAAGATAATCATTCAGCTGCCAGCATTAGCACCCATCCCTCAACAACACAAAGGAACCCCATTTACAATATTATCATTTCAAAACAGCAGCCCCATTGCCTCAGCACCTGGAAAGGGGATCAGGCCAGTCACCGAGTTGCCTACCGAATGCTGGACAGTTCCAGAAGGAGCTCTTCCCTGTGACAGGTTCCTCCAAAGCTTTACACTCTACTGGGGACAGGAAAGAAATAAAAATAAGAATTTCAAAACCCCGTATCTGTAAGCTTTCAAGATTCAAAAGACCTCCTCAAGCACACCATTCAAGCGCTATGCGAGCAGCTGCTCGCAACAAGATATACTCTCCCACCTCCGCATTTGCCAAACACCACAGAGATGACTGTGCCAGCTGCCCTTCAGTACGTGCCCAGAGGCAGACCGGATGTCTTTGCCAAAACAGTCCGGACAATATATTAGTACACCCATGGACATTAGCTATCATCACTAACTGCCAGGCAGGACAGTTCCAGACCAAACACATACACACAGGCACACCACAAACACTACAAACAAAACACACAACACAAGGCACAAGAAAAAGCGACCCCCAGAGGGAAGCCCTGTGGCAACAGCAAGTCAGAACAGGTGCTCTGCAGCAGACCCAAGGAGAGACTCAAATGTCACGACATGTGACTGGAAGCAACTGCCAGAACTGGGAAGATGGATGCATAAAAAGCCTGCCTTCAAGACAAGAGACCAGAAGGATGGGGAGTGAAAACTCCATAGGAAGACGCTTAGGAAATCAATTCCCAAGCAAGAGCTCCTGATGCAGCCCAGTTGACTTCTTCAAGAGTGAGGATGGAAACAGATGTGATCTCAAACTGAATACGATGCACAAGACCTGAAAGAGATCTGTACTTCAAGCAGTGACTGCAAGACAAGAAGTGCTCAGATCAGAGTCATGATGACAAAACAAGCATTGAGGCCCTTCAGCACCGCTATCAAGTCGCATGTCTAGTCAGTCCAGTGTAAAAAGCTAGGAGGATATCAAGACCTGAGAAGCACAGAACAGACATTGCAGAAGCAACACTACAGGACAGACGAACAGAAGGAAACTGTCATGCCTGGCACACGCACTCAAGCTACAAAATAATCCCGCTGCTTCTATTAGGCTGGTGACCCAGCCACAAGCAGCCTGAACATGACCCAGCCTGAACCACCCTCACCGTGGCACCAAGTCTATTCAGCCAGCTGGCTCCACGCTGCTCTGACTCCCAGCTCCCATTAGCCACCCCAGATATGCAAATACCAGGTGCCACCCAACTTAGCTCTCAGGTTGCTGGATGGTAAAGTCCCTCCGCCTCAAGAAACGCACAGGCACTGATTGTCATCTTAGTCAAGTGCCAGGCTCATCATCAGCTGCAAAAAGAGTATCAGCATTCACTAGGACGCCGGCAATGACGCCCACCTTCTCCACAATGCTGACTACTTCTGATGCAACATACGATTGTGCTCACGTGTTCCTCTCCAAATCCAAACTCCAACAGTGCAGCCAGTATCATCCACACCACCTGGGAAAACAAAGGGATTAAATGATCGCTGCGTTCTGATTAAGGAGGTATTGGGGAGGTATTGGGGAGGCAAGGGCAATCCCCAGACATGGACTGTATATCTCGAAACAAGACACTGAAACTCATGATAAGGAAGCGGCAGACGGACAGAGAAACAAACGTAAGGACTATAAATCTCAAAACTGGACATTGGAATTCATTATAAAAATACAACAAACGGAAGAATTGGCAACAACCAGCTCTCGCAATTAAGAAACCTGCCAATTCAGCAGATTCCTGACCAAAGGTGAAAAGTACACTGTGAGGAAGACTCGGGGTCTTCCTCCCAAAGACCCCTGCCCACGTCCCAAAGACCCCTGCCCACAATTCTTGGAAGGCTCTGCGCAGGCGCAAGGTGCCAAAAGACTAATTAGCATGAGAAGCGAGGGAAGGCGGGGATAGGTAATGAATATGTATAGGCACTTGTAGAATATTGATAGATTGATTGTATAAATTCAAGACTGCTTTCCGCTTTGGGTATGCACGATAGGTGGAGAGATCCCCCGTGCATCCAGCGCTGCAATAAAGAATATACCACTTAAAGGAATTTCGGCTTCGATCTTTGAATCAATCTGGCACCCCAGATGGGACGACCTCTCTGCCGGACCGCAGGACCCGCTGGGGACAGGACTCCCTAGGGTACCCCCGGGATTTCCCGGAGGGACTCCTCGACTCACCGGATCACTGCGGAGGCAGACAAGGACCCCATCATTGTAAGTGAGTATATTCTTTATTCTGGTTTGGTTTTCTGGTAGACCGGTCATCTGGGACTGTCCAGTAAGTCGGAAGGTGACTTCTGCAGGACAGTATTTGGTATATACTTTGTGGTTAGTGCCACAAGTATATCTGGGGACCTTGGGGTCCATCTGTATCTGGAACTGTCTGTAAGTCAGAAGGTGATCTTCTGCGAGGCAGTGTTTGGTATATACTTTGTGGTAAGCACCATAAGTATATTTGGGGACCTTAAGGAAGGAGCTCGCTTTAAGGTCCATCTGGAATTGTGTTGTCTATTTCGGTTTTCTGACTCATGGAGTATGGTATTTAACTTTGGTTATTGTTACTGCGATTTTGGCTATTTTCCTGGTGGTAATAGTAGGTTCGTGGCATTGTTATAAGAAAGATATCGTTACGGTGTTACACAGTTTGGTTTTCTGACTTATCGCATGTGGAATTTGACTCTGACTATTGTTATTGTGATTTTGGCAATATTGCTGGTAATAGTAGTTTTGTGACATCTCTACTGAAAGATATTGCGTGCCCGTATTTTTGTGAGTGATACGTTTTGTGATATGCTTTTGTAAGTAACATGTGTATTCTGAAAGTGTAAACTGGAAAATGGGGGGGCAAACAAGCAGTGAAATTTTAAAGAAAAGTGTGTTAGGATGTGTTTTAAGTCACTGGAAGGATATTGGAGGATCTGCCGGTGGAAGTGTGAACAGGAAAACATTGATAAAATATCGTAATCAGTGGTGGCCGCTTTATAAGCTGGAATGTGGAGAAAAGTGGCCCCTAAATGGAACTTTAAACTATAATATTTTGCTACAGTTAATGTTGTTTTATGAGAAGCAGAACAGGATGAAATGTTGTATACTGATGTTTCAGCATCTTGGTGGGAAAAGGTACAGAATTAAGTTGGCCCCTGACTGAGCCTTTGATGATGGCATTAGAGAAGTACAGGCTGGAGAAAGATAAAGGAAGTGTTAAAAGGGTTGTTGAAAGTGTTAAAGGTGTTTGAAGTTGAATGAGCAGGGGAAGAGGATGTAGGAATGTTAATAGTTCTGCCTCTGCCCGAGGCAGAGATCTTAAAATCATGGGTGTTAGCCCTTTGGGGCAAAGGGACCACAATGGGTCTGAGAGAGTTGTCACAGAAACAGAAAAGCAGTTAACTCTTAAAAAACCTGAGTTCATGTGCGAGCTCAGATTGCCGATGGGACCGCTCAGGGAACTGTGGACAATTGCATTCCCCTGACCGACCCCCACTAAGACCCGAATCATCCTGAAAATTATGAACGGTTAAGTAAATACTAAAACCTGGATGAATTGGGAATTGAGAATATGCTTCCAACAAGGTCTAAAAGAAACCCCTATGGAATTTTTGGGCCAACTCTGAAATGTAATGAAAATAAATAAATAAATAAATAAATAAATAAATAAATAAAACAAAACGGTTTGGACCTGGCTTCGGAGGACAAATTGACTAGCCTTTTCCTAGGGTAATCGACCCCTGATTTCAACAGGAATAATGGGGACTTGGTGAATCTACCCTAGCGGATCCTCCACTGGTTATAATGAAGCTAGGGGAGGAATGGAAGTGAAATTTCTTATTGATATGGGGCAACATATTCAGTTCTAAATCAAGCATTAATGCCTTCACAGAATTATTATGTTAGGGTAAAAGGCGTGTCGTGGTTTAACCCGGCCGGCAGCTAAACACCACACAGCCGTTTGCTCATCCTCCCCCTCCCTCTCTGGGACGGGGGAGAGAAATGGAAAGTGAAGCCTGTGAGTTGAGATAAAGACAGTTTAATAAGACAAAATAATAATAATAATAATAATAATAATAATATGATGATGATGATAATAGTACTACTAATAATAATGTGTACAAACAAGTGATGCACAATGCAATTGCTCACCACCCGCTGACCGATGCCCAGCCTAACCCCGAGCAGTCCGCCCCCCCCCCCCCCCCCCCCCGGCTAGCCACCCCTATATATTGTTTAGCATGACGTCAGATGGTATGGAATGCCCCTTTGGCTAGTTTGGGTCACCTGTCCTGGGTCTGTCCCCTCCCAGCTCTTACTGCACCCCCAGCCTGCCTGTTGGCAGGACAGAGCAAGAAGCTGAGATGTCCTTGGCTTGGTATAAGCACTGCTCTGCAACAATTAAAACATCAGGGTGTTATCAACACTCTTCTCATCCTAAGCCAAAACATAGCATTCTACCAGCTACTAGGAAGAAAATTAACTCTGTTCTAACTGAAACCAGGACAAGGTGTAACCAAAAAGGCTTATTTTTGTGATCCTTTGAAGTTAGGGAAACAATGGGGCATACACAGATTTTTATATATGCCTAGCTCCTCATGGGCACTCTTAGGTAGAGATTTATTAGAGCAAGTAGGAGCAGAAATTGTTTTTGAAAAAAAGGGAAAATGGAATTAAGTATAGGAGAAGAACAACTAACAAATGTGTTAAGCTTGGCACTAATACAAACTGACCCTAAAAGTGAAATACCTTTAGAGATCACAGATCAAGTATGTCTAGGAGTTTGGGCTACCGAAGTCCCTGGAAGAGCTAAAAATGTGACCTTAATAATTATTAAATTAAAGCCAGGACAGAAACCCGTTAAGGTTAAGTAATATCCTTTGAGGATAGAAGATAGGAAAGGAATTAAAGAGATAATTGATCAGTTTTTACAGTATGGATTATTGATTGAATGCGAATCAGAATACAATACACCCATATTGCCAATTAAAAAGGCAGATGAAAAAGCTATAGGCTAGTTCAGGATTTGAGAGCCATAAATAAAATCACTGAGGATATACATCCAGTAGTGGCAAACCCTTATACTTTGCTGACTAAATTAAAGAATAGTCAAGTCTGGTTTACCGTACTGGATTTAAAAGACGCCTTCTTCTGCCTAGGCTTAGCCACAGAAAGACAAAACCTATTCGCCTTTGAATGGGAAAATCCCGATTCAGGCAGAAAGACGCAGCTTACGTGGACATTACTACCTCAAGGATTCAAGAATAGCCCCACTATTTTTGGAAACCAATTAGCAAGGGAACTCGAAACATGGATGCCTCCGGACACTGAAGGTGCTTTGTTACAATATGTAGATGATCTCTTAATAGCTACCGAGACTAAAGGGAGTTGTATTCAATGGACTATAAGTCGTCTTAATTTTCTGGGTTTAAATGGATATCAAGTCTCTTGACAGAAAGTCCAGCTGGCTCAACAAAGTGTGACCTATCTGGGATTTGAAATTTCGGAAGGACAACGAGAACTAGGAACTGAACATAAGGAAGTCATTTGCCGGACTCCAGAACCTCAAATGGTAAAGGAGCTACAAACCTTTTTAGGAATGACAGGTTGGTGTCGCCTTTGGATTTATAATTATGGACTATTGGTAAAGCCTCTATGTGAATTGATAAAGATTAACCAGTCAAAGTTAGTCTGGACTGGAGAAGCACAAAAAGTCTTTAAACAACTTAAACAAGAATTGATGATTTTGAAATATCAAGCAATATTGGTAGAACAGGACAACGTGGAAATTGTGATAACTGATATTGTGAATCTAGCCTCTTTTCTTAGTGATGCTCCGGCACAACCTGTGATTCACGATTGTTTAGAAACTATAGAGACTGTGTATTCCAGCTGACCAGACCTTAAGGAGGAGCCTATGGAAGATGCGGAAGAAACTTGGTTCACGGATGGGAGCAGTTTTGTTACGCAAAGACAACGTAAAGCTGGATATGCTATAACAACTACTCAGCAGGTAATCGAGTCTAAGCCTTTACCCCCTGGAACATCAGCTCAAAAGGCGGAGATAGTTGCTCTCACGAGAGCATTGGAACTGGCAGCGGGAAAAAGGGTAAATATTTGGACAGATTCTAAATATACATTCGGCGTGGTACATGCTCATGGAGCAATTTGGAAAGAACATGGATTGCTGACCGCTCAGTGAAAACACATAAAGTATGCTGAAGAAATTTTAAAATTGTTAGAGGCTGTAAAACAACCAGAAAAAGTAGCTATCATGCATTGTCAGGGACACCAAAAGGGGAACACCGATTTTGAAATTGGAAATCGATTGGCAGAGGCTAAGCAGGCAGCTGAAATAACTGAGGTGAAGGCATTGTCTTTGATACCAGACGGTAAAATCCAAACTATATCCAAATTATACAAAAGAAGACTTAAAATTAATTGAAGATTTGAAAGGTAAAATGAAACCAGATGGATGAGTATATTTAAAAGATAACCACATAGTAATACCCTCTAGTTTGACATGGCCCATAGTTCTTACAGAACACAATAAAACGTATTGGGGAGCTGGCACACTGCATAAGAGCCTGAGTCAGACATTAGTGGGACTCAACAATGTAGCATTTGCTTACACAGTAACCCCAATACCAAGAATAGAATAAAATTTGGAATAATTGGTAAAGGAAATTATTTGGGGCAACAGTGGCAAATTGATTTTTCAGAACTCCCTAGAAAAGGGGGGTATCATTATTACTGGTTCTGACTGACATGTTTTCAGGAAGGCCTGAAGCCTTTCCCTGTCGAACAAACAAAGCAAGAGAAGTGGTTAAAGTCTTGTTAAATGAAATAATACCATGCTTTGGGATTCTAGTAGCAATGTCTTCTGATAGAGTTTCACATTTTTGTGCACAAGTGGTAGAACAGATAAGTAAGATTCTAAAGATAGATTGGCAACTGCATACTCCTTATAGACCACAGGCAAGTGGACAGGTAGAAAAAATGAACCATTTAATTAAACAATAAATAGCTAAAATTGGATAAGAAGCTAATTTGTCATGGCCTCAATCCCTCCCTTTAGCATTACTTGGAATTAGAGTTAAACCTAGAATAAAAGGGAATTTGAGTCCCTTCAAAATCTTATATGGAAGGCCATAACAATTTCTATTTAGTGGAGAGGACCTAACGCAGTTAGGATCAGAATATTTATATGCTTATATAACTGAACTTCAGAAACAATTAAATAAAGTACATAAATTTGTTTTAGGGACCAGGGCTAGAGGGTTGGATCAACCAATCCACCCCTTTAAGCTCGGGAATTATATATATATAAAGACTTTTTCAGGACAACCCCTACAGGAAAAATGGAAGGAAAGTGGATGGGACCATACCAAGTATTACTGACAACACACACCGCCATTAAGATTAAGAAGCAAGCAGCTTGGATCCACAATTCAAGGGTGAAGAAGGTCCCGGCGAGGATATAGACCACCACTCCAATTGGACCAACAAAATTACGGTTTTCCAGATCCTAATGATTGCAGGGGTGCGGTTCTCGGATTCGGGGTGGGCAACTTGGTATGAGAACTTACACCTGACCTTAATACAAACAATTTCTCAAGTAACTAATAAGACGAACTGTTGGGTATGCACCCATCTGCCACAGCATGGGAATAAGGGTGTATCGTTAATCGGGATTCCCTCGCCTGCAAACTTATCTTGGACTAATTTGTGGGAAGACACATCTTGGGGTCGAAAATATTAAGAAGTTTTGGAACTAGAAGTTAGTAGCTTCGTGCCGTTGGAATCTTACTATGTATGTGTACAAAGGTGTAACCTGCCTAAGGGTATGGGAAAACAGCATTGTATAAATACGGATACTACTTATGTGGGAAATCAGACATCTTGTAATTGAACAATTGATATTAGTACGACTAGCGGTTGGGCAAATTCAACCAGCTGGACGGTTCCAGAAGGAAAAGGGTGGTATTGGCTATGCAATGATACAGCCCGTAAGGTCTTGCCTGAGAATTGGAAGGGAACTTGCACTCTTGGAGCGGTAGTCCCCAATATGACAGTACATGATGTAGTGCCTCGAGGTTACTTGAGAAATCATATCCGGAGAATCAGATGAAAAATTAACAATACAATGGTAGAGAGACACACCCCTTTTCATAGTTTTGTTTGATGGTTTATCCCATGGTTAGGAGTGAGTGAATTGGAAAAGGCAATAGTTAATATTTCTGCAATTATAGAGAAGTTAGAAAACAAAACTCTGGATGCTATAAAGGCTCAACAAGAAGAGATATCTAGTTTATCACAGGTAGTATTACAAAATCGGATGGCCCTAGACTTGTTACTGGCCACTCAAGGGGGAGTCTGTACAGTAATAAACACAAGTTGTTGTGTGTATGTAGATCAGAGTGGAAGGATCTCTACCGACCTGGAAGAAATATGGAAGCAGACAAGGGTCCTACATATCAGTAAAGATGATCTTTCGTGGAGTTTTAGTGAAATATGGAATAAGTTAACCTCCTGGTTGCCCAATTTTCAATGGTTGAAACAAGTGTTCATTGCTCTAATCGCATTAGTAGTATTAGGAATATTTGTGTGCATGTTGTTTAGATGCCTGCTTTGTTGTGTTGCTGTAAATAATGAAAGTATCTGATGCAAAAGAATTTGCATGGGAAAAGAAAAGGGGGGATTGATTAAGGAGGTATTGGGGAGGTATTGGGGAGGCAAGGGCAATCCCCAGACATGGACTGTATATCTCGAAACAAGACACTGAAACTCATGATAAGGAAGCGGCAGACGGACAGAGAAACAAACGTAAGGACTATAAATCTCAAAACTGGACATTGGAATTCATTATAAAAATACAACAAACGGAAGAATTGGCAACAACCAGCTCTCGCAATTAAGAAACCTGCCAATTCAGCAGATTCCTGACCAAAGGTGAAAAGTACACTGTGAGGAAGACTCGGGGTCTTCCTCCCAAAGACCCCTGCCCACGTCCCAAAGACCCCTGCCCACAATTCTTGGAAGGCTCTGCGCAGGCGCAAGGTGCCAAAAGACTAATTAGCATGAGAAGCGAGGGAAGGCGGGGATAGGTAATGAATATGTATAGGCACTTGTAGAATATTGATAGATTGATTGTATAAATTCAAGACTGCTTTCCGCTTTGGGTATGCACGATAGGTGGAGAGATCCCCCGTGCATCCAGCGCTGCAATAAAGAATATACCACTTAAAGGAATTTCGGCTTCGATCTTTGAATCAGTTCACAAGAAGTCACCCAATGGTGTTTTTTTGTTGTTGTTGTTGTTTTCTTTGTGTGTGTGTTTCCTGTGCTCTCAGGCGTCCCGGCGGCAGAGCTCTCGGCGCTAAGCTGACTGCCAGGAGAAAAGGCTGCCGTGAAATGGCTGCTCCACAATGCCAGGAGCAAGGTCTGCTGGGCTGGGGGATCGCAGGGGAGCTCGGCCTTGGGCCTGGCAACTGCGCCTGGAAGCCAGGGACGGCCTTGGTGTGCAGCTGGACACCTGGGCCTGAGAAAGCAAGGTCTCTTTCAAGACAATTGGCACCATTGTCACCCAGTGGCTGTCTCAGGGGGACGAGAGAAATGCACAGCATCTCTTGCTGCCCTGAAAAATGGATGGATTTTGACCCCAAAGCGAGCTCCTTTCTCTCGGAAGCACCACGTCCTCCTGTCTTTCTTGTATTTGGCTATGACTTTAGGAATCCCTGCAATCCCTGCAGCTGTGTCCCCTGCCAGCTTCTTGTGTGCCCCAAGCATCCTTGCTTGCAGGGCAGTAGAAGATGCAGAAAAGGCCTTGCCTTAGTGGAAGCACTGCCCTGCAGGAGCTCCAACATCCCTCTCAGCAGCACGCTGTAGCCCCCAAATGCCCCCAAAACGGCACATTTCAGCTACTGGGAAGGAAATGAGCTCGCTCAAGGTGAGCTACCCGCTCAAGGCTCTGCTCTTTGGCCCAGGTGTCTCTGAGGCAGTATTGGAAATTAGTTCTGTTGTGAACATAAGAACATAACATAACATAAGAACATAAAATAACATAACATAGAAAAAATGTATAATAACATAATGTACCATAAGAACATAAAACAAGAACAACTATCATCATGTGGTCTGCTAAGATCTAGGAGAAAGCAGAAATCCAGCAATGCTGTGTTTCCTACTCCTCTAAACCAATTCAGTTGACAACTATGAATGCTTCCAGCTGGAAAAAATTGGAAGAATGAAGTGGAGGACTCCTTGCCATCACTGTGTTTCTGGAGCACACCTCTACCTCTCTGCCCAACAAGGGCTTCTTCTTGGGAGAGAATTGCAGAACATGAAAAAACATGACCAAAGCCAGAGGACCCATCTCCACAACAGCACGATAAATATAAAAGACATCTCTAGATGCAGACCTGTCGTGGTTTAACCCGGCCGGCAGCTAAACACCATGTAGCCGTTCGCTCACCCTCCCTCCTCCCTCTCTGGGACGGGGGAGAGAAATGGAAAGTGAAGCCCGTGAGTTGAGATAAAGACAGCTTAATAAGACAGGAAAATAATAATAACAATAATAATAATAATAATAATAATAATACAATGATGATAATAGTACTACTACTACTAATATGTACAAACAAGTGATGCACAATGCAATTGCTCACCACCCGCTGACCGATGCCCAGCCTAACCCCGAGCAGTCCGGCCCCCTCCCCCCAGCTAGCCACCCCTATATATTGTTTAGCATGACGTCAGATGGTATGGAATACTCCTTTGGCTAGTTTGGGTCACCTGCCCTGGGTCTGTCCCCTCCCAGCTCTTACTGCACCCCCAGCCTGCCTGTTGGCAGGACAGAGCAAAAGGCTGAGATGTCCTTGGCTTGGTATAAGCACTGCTCTGCAACAATTAAAACATCGGGGTGTTATCAGCACTCTTCTCATCCTAAGCCAAAACACAGCATTCCACCAGCTACCAGGAAGAAAATTAATTCTGTTCTAACTGAAACCAGGACAGTGACCTATTTGGGATTTGAAATTTCGGGAGGACCACGAGAACTAGGAACTGAACGTAAGGAAGTCATTTGCCGGACTCCAGAACCTCAAACGGTAAAGGAGCTACGAACCTTTTTAGGAATGACAGGTTGGTGTCGCCTTTGGATTTATAATTATGGGCTAATGGTAAAGCCTCTATATGAATTGATAAAGATTAACCAGTCAAAGTTAGTCTGGACTGGAGAAGCACGAAAAGCCTTTAAACAACTTAAACGAGAATTGATGCAAGCTCCGGCTTTGGGATTACCGGATCTCTCAAAACCCTTTTGATTGTTCTCTCATGAGAGACAAGGGATAGCTTTGGGAGTACTAGCACAAAGATTGTGTCCCTGTAAACGAGCAGTAGCTTACTTCTCTAAACAATTAGATGGAGTAAGTAAAGGATAACCTTGATGCCTTTGGGCTGTTGCAGCTGTTGTTATCAATATACAAGAAGCTCGGAAGTTTACAATGGGACAGAAAATGACAGTGTTAGTCTCCCATATGGCCTCAGCACTTTTGGAACAAAAAGGAAACCATTGGCTTTCACCTCAGAGGTTTTAAAATATCAAGCAATATTAGTAGAACAAGATGATGTGGAAATTGTGCTCACTAACATCGTAAATCCAGCTTCTTTCCTTAGTGGAACTCTGGATGAACCCATAACCCATGATTGTATAGAAACAATGGAGACCTGATCTTAAGGAAGAACCTTTAGAAGATGCTGACGAATCTTGGTATACTGATGGAAGCAGCTTTGTGAAACAAGGACAACGTAAGGCAGGGTACGCCGTTACAACCACTCAACAGGTAATCGCGTCCAAACCATTACCCCCTGGGACATCCATCCAGAAAGCAGAGACAATTGCTCTTACGCGAGCGCTGGAACTAGCAGCAGGATGGAAAATCAATATTTGGACAGATTCTAAATATGCATTCAGCGTGGTACATGCTCATGGAGCGATTTGGAAAGAACGTGGATTGCTGACTGCTCAGGGAAAACAGATAAAACATGCTGAAGAAATTTTAAAATTGTTAGGGGCTATAAAACAACCAGAAAAGGTAGCTATCATGCATTGTCGGGGACACCAAAAGGGGAACGCCGATTTTGAAATTGGAAATCGATTGGCAGATCAGGAGGCTAAGCGGGCAGCTGAAATAACTGAAGTGAAGGTATGGTCTTTGATACCAGATGGTAAAATCCAAACTATATACATGAACCAAAAGCCAAATTATATAAAAGAAGACTTAAAATTAATTGAAGATTTGAAAGGTAAAATGAAACCAGATGGATGGGTATATTTAAAAGATAACTGCGTAATAATACCCTCTAATTTGACATGGCCCATAGTTCTTACAGAACACAATAAAACACACCGGGGGCTGACATATTGCATAAGAGCCTGAGTCAGACATTAGTGGGACGAAATTTATATACAATGATAAAACAAGTAACTCAACAATGGAGCATTTGCTTACACAATAACCCCAATACCAAGAATAGAATAAAATTTGGAATAATCGATAAAGGAAATTATCTGGGGCAACGGTGGCAAATTGATTTTTCAGAACTCCCTAGAAAAGGGGGGGTATCGTGATTTACTGGTTCTGACTGACACGTTTTCAGGATGGCCTGAAGCCTTTCCCTGTCGAACAAACAAAGCAAGAGAAGTGGTTAAAGTCTTGTTAAATGAAGTAATACCACGCTCTGGGATTCCAGTAGCAATGTCTTCTGATAGAGGTTCACATTTTTGTGCGCAAGTGGTACAACAGATAAGTAAGATTCTAAAGATAGATTGGCAGCTGCATACTCCTTATAGACCGCAGGCAAGTGGACAGGTAGAAAAAAATGAACCGTTTAATTAAACAACAAATAGCTAAAATCGGCTAATTTGTCATGGCCTCAATCCCTCCCTTTAGCATTACTTAGAATCAGAGTGAAACCTAAAATAAAAGGGAATATGAGTCCCTTTGAAATCTTATATGGAAGGCCGTATCAATTTCTATTTAGTGGAGAAGACCTAACGCAGTTAGGATCAGAATATTTATATGCTTATATATCTGAACTTCAGAAACAATTAAAGAAAGTACATAAATTTGTTTTAGGGACCAGGGCTAGAGGGTTGGATCAACCAATCCACCCCTTTAAGCTTGGGGATTATATAAAGACTTTTTCAGGACAACCCCTAGAGGAAAAATGGAAGGGAAGTGGAGGGGACCATACCAGGTATTACTGACAACACACGCTGCCATTAAGATTAAGGAGCAAGCAGCTTGGATCCACTATTCAAGGGTGAAGAAGGCCCCGGCGAGGATATGGAGCACCACCCCAATTGGACCAGCAAAACTGCGGTTTTCCAGATCCTAATGATTGCGGGGGTGATGTTCTCGGATTTGGGGTGGGCAACTTGGGATGAGAACTTACACCTGTCCCTGATACAAACAATATCTCAAGTAATTAATAAGACGAGATGTTGGGTATGCACCCATCTGCCAGAGCATGGGAATAAGAGTGTATCGTTAATCGGGATTCCCTTGCCTGCAGATTTATCTTGGACTAATTTGTGGGAAAACACATCTTGGGGTCGAAAATATGAAGAAGTTTTGGAACTAGAAGTGAGTAGCTTCCTGCCGTTGGAATCTTACTATGCATGTGTACAAAGGTGTAACCTGCCTAAGGGCATGGGAAAACAGGATTGTATAAATACGAATACTACTTATGTGGGAAATCAGACATCTTGTGATCGAACAATTGATATTAGTACGACTAGCGGTTGGGCAAATTCAACCAGCTGGCCGGTTCCAGAAGGAAAAGGGTGGTATTGGCTATGCAATGATACAGCCCATAAGGTCTTGCCCGAGAATTGGAAGGGAACTTGCACTCTTGGAGCAGCAGTCCCCAATATGATGGTTACTTGAGTGATCATATCAGGAGAATCAGACGACAAATTAACAATCCGTTGATAGAGAGACCCACCGCTTTTCATAGTTTTGTTCGATGGTTTATCCCATGGTTAGGAGTGAGTGAATTGGAAAAGGCAATAGTTAATATTTCTGCAATTATAGAGAAGTTAGAAAACAAAACTCCGGATGCTATAAAGGCTCAACAAGAAGAGATATCTAGCTTATCACAGGTAGCATTACAAAATCGGATGGCCCTAGACTTGTTATTGGCCGTTCAAAGGGGAGTCTGTACAGTAATAAACACAAGTTGTTGTCTGTATGTAGATCAGAGCGGAAGAATCTCTGCTGACCTGGAAGAAATAGGGAAGCAAACAAAGATCATACATGAAATCAGTAAAGATGATCTTTCATGGAATTTTAGTGAAATATGGAATAAGTTAACCTCCTGGTTGCCCAATTTCCAATGGTTGAAACAAGTTTTCATTGCTCTAATTGCGCTAGTGGTGTTAGGAATATTTGTGTACATGTTGTTTAGATGCCTGCTTTGTTGTGTTACTGCGAATAATAAATCTGATGCAAAAGAATTTGCATGGGAAAAGAAAAGGGGGGATTGATTAAGGAGACATTGGGGAGGCAAGGGCAATAGACATTGGGGAGGCAAGGACAATCCCCCGATAAGGAAGCGGCAGACAGACAGAGAAACAGATGTAAGGACTATAAATCTCAAAACAGAACATTGGAATTCATGATAAAGATACAACAAACAGAAGAATCAGCAAAAGCCAGCTCTTGCAATTCAGAAACATGCCAACCCAGCAGAATTCTGACCAATGGTGAAAAGTACACTGTGAGGAGGACTCGGGCTCTTCCTCCCAAAGACCACTGCCCACATCCCAAAGACCCCTGCCTGCAATTCTTGGGAGGCTATACACAGGTGCAAGGTGCCAAAAAGCTAATTAGCATGAGAAACGAGGGAAGGTGGGGATAGGTGATGAATATGTATAGGCGCTTGTAGAACATTAATAGATTGATTGTATAAATTCAAGACTGCTTTCCGCTTTGGGTATGCATGATAGGTGGAGAGATCCCCCGTGCATCCAGCGCTGCAATAAAGAATATACCACTTCAAGGAATTTCGGCTTCAATCTTTGAATCACCTTTGAGGAAGGTACCCCTTGGGGGGCACCAGGGGGAAATAGGGTTTGTAGTGGTTCCTTTGAACACGTCAGATGTAAGAAATTTTAAGAAGGAAATGGGAAACCTTTTAGATGACCCTTTAGGAGTTGCCGAAAGATTGGACCAGTTCCTAGGTCCAAACACGTATACCTGGGAAGAAATGCAGTCCATATTAGGAATCCTCTTCACTATAGAAGAAAGAGGAATGATCAGGCAAGCAGGAATGAGACTGTGGGAAAGACAAAATCAGGGAGGTCCTCCAGGGGATGTGAAATGGCCAAATACCAACCCTAAGTGGGATCATCAGGCTGCTCAGGGGAGGCAAAATATGAGGGATCTTAGGACCATAATGATACAAGAGATAAAGGAATCGGTTCCAAGGGGACAAAATATAAATAAAGCTTTTAACGAGTGTCAGTGCAGAGACGAATCTCCAACTGAAGGGTTAGACAGGCTGAGAAAAAGCCTTCAGATGTACTTGGGGATAGATCCTGATTCCCCTGCAGGAGGGGCACTGTTGAGAACCCAGTTGGTAGCAAAATCCTGGGAAGACATCCGAAAGAAATTGGAGAAACTTGACGATTGGCATGAAAAAGGATTAGAAGAATTATTGAGGGAAGCACAAAAGGTCTATGTGAGGAGAGATGGGGAAAAACAGAAGGCAAAAGCAAGTTTTTGTGGCAGCAATAAGGGAAAGTCAAAAACAAAGTGGACAGGAAAGCAGGAAAGGATCAGGAGAAAAACAGGGTGAAAGAGAACCCATGGATAAATGGAATGGACAAGATAGAATCCTTATCTGTTACTATTGTGGCAAAAAGGGGCATCTTCAGAGGAACTGTAGAAAAAAGAAACAGGATGAAGAAATGTTGAAGGAAGACTAGGGGTGTCAGGGGCTATATCTTTTGGGGACCCGAACATCGAATGAGCCCTTGATAAAATTATTAATAGGTCCCCAGAGGGAAGAGGTGTATTTTTTGGTAGATACTGGAGCAGAGAAATCACCTATGAGAAAATTACCAAAAGGGGTTAAGGAAGGAAAGGGGAATACCATGGTAGTAGGAGCCCTTTAAGGTTCCTATATTGGAAAATATAGAAATAGAATCAGAAAAGAAACTATGTCTCAATGACCTATTGCTGGTGCCTGAGGCTGAGCACAATCTATTAGGAAGGGACTTAATAATAAGATTAGGGTTGGAAATCAAGAGCCAGGGGGGAGAATTTAAAATTCAGCTATATACCCTAACCCAAGAAGATGAGGGAGAAATAGACCCACAGGTATGGTACCAAGAGGGAGATTCAGAAAAATTAGATATGGAACCCTTGGTAGTAGAAATAGTGGATCCACAACAGCCAATAAGGATTAGGTAATATCCTATCCCATTGGAGGGGAAAAGAGGACTCAAACCAGTGTGAGGAATGTTTGAACAATTCTTGTCAATAGAGAGCTTGAAGGAAAATGTATTCGTAAGTTTTTTCCTTGAAGTCTCTGATATCCGGGGGTTTCAGAACAACTGCTAACTATTACGACTTTTGCATGGGACACTATGCAAGCCCCTGATATCTGGCCAGGAGATGAAGGAGAAGGGAAAAGCTGAAGGACGGCTACAAGACAAAGCTTGCAGGGAACGCTGTGCAAGCTTTTGACATGCACCCAAGAAGTACAAAGAAGAAGGACAAGAAAAAAAGCCTGAGAGGAAGACTATGAGCCTTCAGTATGGGAGACCCCCAGAGACCCCCAGAAGGACCACCAGAGACTGATACGCATGCTCCAGTAGGGGGGTTCAGATTCTGGAACTAATTATAATAACCCTGCTTTTTTTAGAAGTAGTAATGAATATGTATTAGTCTAGGAGCAAAAAAAAATCATCATCTTGATGTAACGGGTGTGCGTCTAGGTGGAGCGGAGACTCCTGGCACACCCAGCACTGTTTGCTTACTTCTATTCCTTTAATAAATTGTAAACGTTGATTATAATCCTATTTGGGGATTTAGCCATTTATAACACCAGTTATAGACAGGTTGCTCCAAAAGGGGATGCTGGAACCATGTATGTCCCCACATAATACCCCCATTTTGCCAGTAAAAAAGGCTGATGGATCATACAGGTTGGTTCAGGATCTTAGGGCTGTGAATCAGCGAACCATAACCAAATTTCCAGTGGCGGCTAACCCATATACTTTATTAAACCACCTAACACCTCTGCATAAATGGTATAGTGTAATAGATTTGAAGGATGCTTTCTGGGCCTGCCCATTAAGTGAAGGGTCTTGGAATTACTTCGCCTTTGAATGGGAAGACCCTGAAACAGGAAGGCGACAACAGCTTAGATGGACTGTACTTCCTCAGGGATTTACTGAATACCCAAAGTTATTTGGCCAAACCTCAGAAAAATTATTACAACTTTTTGAGGTAAAGGGGGAAGTGAAATTGTTGCAATATGTGGATGACCTATTAATAGCTGGGGAGACTGAAAAAGAGACACGGAGAACCACTATCGAATTACTTAATTTCTTAGGGAAAAAGGGTTGAAGGTCTCAAAATCTAAATTACAATTCGTGGAAAAAGAAGTAAGGTACTTAGGACATGGGCTTAGCCAAGGAAAGAAAAAATCGGATGCTGACAGGGTATCTGGGATTTTAGCCCTATCATCACCCAAAACGAAGAAGGAAGTGAGGCAACTGCTCGGGCTCTTGGGATATTGTAGACCCTGGATTGAAGGGTTTAGTGAAAAGGCAAAGTTTTTATATGAAAAATTGACTGGAGAAAAAATTAAGTGGAACGAGGAAGATGAGGAAAAGTTGAGGTTGATCAAGAAAACGTTAACAGAAGCGCCAGTGCTGAGCCTCCCAGATTTACAAAGACCCTTTTATTTATTTGTAAATGTTTCTAACCAAACTGCATATGTTAGTTGCAATTACAGCTAAGTCAAGAATGGGCAGGAATCAAGAAACCTGTGGGATATTGTTCCAGACTATTAGACCCTGTGAGGAGGGGGTGGCCAGTGTGCTTCCAGGCTATTGTGGCTACTGCCTTACTGATTGAGGAAGCTAGAAAAGTCACTTGTAGGGCACCTCTGAAGATATATACTCCACATAATGTTAGGGGAGTACTCCAGCAGAAGGCTGAAAAATGGTTAACTGATAGTAGGATGCTGAAGGATGAGGCCATCCTGATCGACTCCCCTGATTTAGAATGAAAAATAGCTGCTGCACAGAGCCCTGCACAATTTCGATATGGGGAACCCCTAACAGAACTACAACATAACTGCGTGGAAGTGATTGAATTGCAAACCAAAATCCGACCCGATCTCGAGGAGACAGAATTAGAAACAGGGGAAAAATTATTTATTGATGGATCATCCAAAGTAGTAGATGGAAAAAGAAGATCAGGGTATGCCATCGTAAATGGGGATATGGTCCTAATAGAGTCAGGACCACTCAGCGCTGCCTGGTCCGCTCAAGCATGTGAACTTTATGCATTATTACGAGCCCTAGAACTATTGAAAGGAAAAAGTGGCACTATTTATACAGACTCTAAATATGCTTATAGAATAGTCCACCCATTTGGGAAAATTTGGGAAGAAAGGGGACTCATAGGCACACAGGGAAAAGGGCTGATTCACCAAACTTTAGTTACTCAAATATTGCAGGCACTGAGAGGACCTAGGGAGATTGCTGTGGTACATGTCAGAGGACATCAAAAGGGAACTGCCTTCCACATAAGAGGGAATAACCTAGTGGATAGAGAAGCTAGGGAAGCAGCTCTTAGGAAGCATGATGTAGTCCTCACCCTACAAGAAACGGATAACGGAAAAGGGACACAAGAGAAAAAGTATACAGAAGCAGAAATAAAAATTATAAAGACCATAGGAGCAGAACTGAAAGAAGGAAAATGGATTCTGCCTGATGGAAGAGAAATACTGCCAAAGGAACAAACTAGGTGTCTACTTTTACAGCTACACCTACAAACCCACTGGGGAACAAAAGCATTGAGTGATCAATTTCTAAAATTTTATGGGTCTGTAGGAATATATGAGATAGCCAAACAAACCATCCAAGGATGCTTAACATGTCAAAAGGTGAATAAGAAGGTGATTAGGCAAGCACCTGCTGGAGGAAGACGAATTGCATATCGACCATTTGAGAGAATACAGGTGGACTTTACTGAACTACGAAAGAGACGGCTAGAAGAACGGTGGAAAAGGGGTGAACACATGCATCACGAGTAAAGGGACCCGTAACAGGAACCTGGAAGGTTGAGTCTACTTCTGGAGATCCGAAAGTTAAGCTTAAAAGAACTTGAAGCATATCAGGGCATAGCTACCCTTTGGATGCTAATTGTATGTATATTAAATCTTGTACTGATTAGAATATTAGCCATCATTGGAAACTCATATAAAGGCCCTAATAGAAGGATTGGGGGACCCCAAAATCCCATAGGGGGAGTGCCACCTCCAGTAGAGATACCCACAACATCTTGAATTACCTGAAAAATTTAAAATAATAGGTGGGAAAATTTACCTAGATGATTGGTTATCTGCTTTGAATCGAGCCCCCACTAACTCGTGGAAAAGTTGAACGCAAATAGAAGAACTATTGCGTGTGTAAGTCTGGACCATTTCCTAAGAAGCATCAGGGAGAGGGCAAGACCGGAGAAGGGACCAGTACTGTGGCTCAAGAAGGTTTACCAAGGGCTGCAACCCCTTAGGGTAATAACCACCGGGTAACATGGCCTTTACCGGACCTCTCCTAATTACATGTTATTGGTCTCAGAATTGTAGTGAATGTATTGTTAACACCCGGAGGGGAAGAATTCAGGAACAAACACTACTATGCCTGTTAAACCTATGCTATGGAAACCAGAGTATGCTCGATGTAATGAAAGCAATAAGATAACCAGTTACAAGCTGAAAGAGGTCCCCTATCAATGGCGGATAGAGGTAAGAGCTAATAATGAAGGAGGGTTAACTGGGAAAAGTACAATTATTATACACCCTGCGGAATCATGAAATTGAAACACGAGCTAACTATGGGATTCCAACCATTGCTAAAAACTTGTTTATAAATCTTACAGAGAATATTGTGAAAGCATTCTTTTATGGTTCAATTGGCCTTGGCCAAATTCAAAGCCAGGACACGAATTAATGACATTCAAAAGAAGAGGAGGGATTGTTATATATGGAGTGGTAATTTGTGTCAGAAAAATGGCTGATATTAATAAAGAAGGGAGAGATTTGGGAATGTGGCAATGGGGGTCGGAAAGCCTCCTGGTTGATGATAACATCAGACTCTTAACGGTGAGGTCATCAGGAATGTAAAGAGGTTAGAGGAAATAAAGAAGGGGGATTGAGGCAACGCCCTGCTGTCTGGGGTTGCTTGTTTTCCCCTCTGTTAAGGCACAAGGCACGGAAGTTGCTGGGGGGGTTGCTGGTTAGAACTGTTAACATTTATTGTTTTATGTTATATGATAATAATATTATTAGTGTGGTTTCAAGGGTTAATGAAACGCGGGAAAAGCAATCCCGTTTTGTTGCTTTTGGGAACCTTGTGGTGGGCAGAGCATGTGCAGAAGAAGAGGGAGACAGTCGAAGCCGCTCCTGCAGTCTGGAACAAAAGGTTGCTAATGGTGATGGGGAAACCGTGAGCCTTTCACCCACAAGGACCGCCACAAAGAGAATTCTAATATGAAGCGGGGATAGGATATCCATATGTATAGGCGTACTTGGGTTTCTTGTAAATATGTAACAGCAATGTCCTCTATATATTTGGAAAGTTTGACAGTTGGGTGCGCATGGTGGTAGAGCATAGACTCCCCACGCACCCAGCGCTGTTTACTTGCCTTTTATAAATATTCTTTTATGTTACTAAATTCAGAGGGAGTTGAGACTTCATTTATAACATGATGAGGTTGCATCGTCGGTTGTGAAGGTAAAAGGCAGTCAGTTTTGACTGTAAAAGGCAGTCGGTTTTGACGGTAAGAAGACGTTGGGATTGACGGTAAGAAATTGTAAGAAGTTGTTGGGTTTTTGATGGTAAGAAGTCATAAGACGTTGTTGGGTTTGACGGTAAGAAGTTGTTGCGTTTCGATGGTAAAAAGGTTGTCGGATTTGATGGTAGGTTTAGTCTGAGTATTGAAGGCTTCCAGCAGTAAGCTCTGCATCTGAAAGACAAAGGGAAGAAATGTCATTCCCTGCTGTGATAGTCTACATGGAACTGTCTGGCTCACTGGTTTTCTTTCCAAAGAGAGAAGTCACAACCCTGTACACGGATTGATCTGCTCTCTGACTACAGGGCTGAACTGACTGGAGAAGGCGGCTTCCAAAGCCCTCCCATTAAACGGACTACATTTGAATTCTATGCTAAAATTGGTGAGCTGTACAGAATAGTAGGACAAAGCTACCTGCTTTGATAGCAAATGGTTGCCCTTAGGTAAGTTACAGTCATTTGAAGGTTTGACTGGACGGCATCCTTGGTTTACTAGTGATCAAAGCTGACCAAATCCTAGCCACAGAACAGAAGCGTTCAGAAACTTGCTAGAGAGAACACTTAGGAATGCAGGAATTTAACTGCTTTAATGCTGCTCTTTCTCTCACGTATCTGCAATTTCCTTAAATCACAAATTGTCACTAGCTATCCTTGTTCATTTATTCAAAGGAACATGATTCCGGTTGAAAAGGCACTCTAACAAGTCCTCCGTTGCTCCTAGTCTGTCCCTAGCTTCTTTGAGAGCTTCAATACAGTAGAAAATTAAAAATAATAAACTAGCAAATAATTAACATGTGGAAGTGGTCGTTTTTCAGATTAGATTCCACCATTCAGAAAATCCTGCTTAAGAGACATTTTTTCTTTGCTTTGAAAGACTGACCTTCCCCAAAAGGAAACTAATTAGTATCTTTAGGCTTGACGAAATACTTGAATTCCTCAATTTAACAGAATTGCTTTGCACAGCCCTCCTATCCTGCTTACCTTGCAAGCAGTGTATCCAAGTGGGGTGGGTACTGCTGTATTTATCAACGAACATCTCTTTCACGTATATAGCCCAGGGATCCCCATGCCCCGCGCTTGTGTAATGCATGCAAGACGTTTACTTTCTTCCTCTACTTTGGACTGGTTTAGAAAGAACGAGTTCGCCATCTGCTGGCCAGAGAATTCACTGAAGCCCGAAGAGCAGTAGAGCAGAGGCATTTTCTTCTGTGCTCTTCCTGATTTTTCAGCTAGAAGAGATACTTCCAGTCCAGTACAATCAGGATTCTTTTGACATTAGTATCGTAAAAAGTCCATTTTTGCAACACTGGAAATTGAAAGACCTCCGTTCAGTCCCTAATTTTGTTCTTGATAATGGGACAGATTGCATGAATGTTGGCAAGAATGTGTGAACAACCAGCCTCCCCTCCATGTCGTATTTTAAGATGACAACTTCTGGTGCTCCCTGTCTCAGAAAAGAAAAATGCTTGGAAACAATTGCACTCGCTCTTAAGCTTGAAGAAGCTTGTCAGTGCCAGAATCTACTGACTCTGGCAATTTACTTCATCATCCAAACTGGGCAAAAGATATGAAAACCTCTTCCAAGATTTTACTTCTCCAAACATTACGTAAAAGGCATTCAGCTGTACAGCAAGAAGCTGAAATAGCTGCAGGTAGTATGTTATTCACATGAATTATTCAGGCAGGTTTTTTTTTAGGAAGGCTGCGATTCATTAGAACATTACTAGCCTGTAAGCCTCATGGCATCACCTTCCATCTTGACTGCTAAACCTCCTTGCTGCCTACTATCTTCTTTGCCAAGATACAGCTGTCCACATTTACTTTTCCTACTTGGCTGGACTGAATTTAAGAAGGGAGCTTGCAACTCTTCCTCTTGTTTGCCACTTCATCATCAAACCAGATGAAAACCATTTGCCTTTAACCTCTTTATTTCAGGCCTTCTTTCCTAGTGGTCATTCAAAACTGGGAAAAAAATAGTCTACCAAGTGGGGTTTTTTTTTGATTTGATAATAAATCTGCAGACTGTTAAGTCATCAAGCACTTCAAGACTGTTTGAAATAATCTCGAGATTAATATAAAAGGAATTCCTCACACACGCTGCGGCCGCTTACCTTTAGTATAGTCGTTGGATGCGATGGAGCAGTATTTCTTGCTTTCGCCTGCACTGGAAGTCTTCCCTTCCTTGTAAGGTTGTTTACTGCTCTCACTTCTGCATTACTGACATGAAGAGCCATCTGGAGGATGGCATTCTTCCTTCTTCTCCCGCGTTATCTTCTGGAAACGAGGATCTAAGTGTTCCAAGGAGCCTTTTCGCTTTCCTGGTGTTTCTCCTTTTTCTTCTTTTTCTTCTCCTTTTTCTTCTTTTTCTTACGCTTGCGATTGGCATTGTCAAAGTGGAGCGCACAGAAACACAAATCATGAAGTCTGAAAGAAACATGCAAGTTAAAAAGGGAAAAAAAGATGTGGCACTTGTTGCCTATATGAAACTTGATTTATTTTACCACAGGTGATGATTTGCAGCATGTCAGCTATTTTGTGGTGCTTTGTGCACACGCAACTTACTTTAGATGCAGCAAACTTAAGCCGTCAGATTGAAGGACCATAGGTCCTGGTTTGTACACAGATCATTAACAACGGCTAGCTCTGGAATACGTGCAAGCAGAAAAAATCTTTTAACCTAATCTGGAATGGTGTACGGATGTGATTCGAACTATGTGGTCCAAAGCTAGTGCTCTGACACAATTCAGCAAGAGCTTTCCTGTCTTCACTGATCAACCTAACAACATGATCCCCAGCCAGCTGATGCTATCTAAATAACTTAGAAACTACCAGAAAAAAAAAAAAAAAAAAAAAAGGAAGACATGAGAAGCACCCAGAAAAGAATTAGGATAAAAAATGCGGAGTATGCTGGAATCCTTGCTTACTTGGAATCC
This sequence comes from Aythya fuligula, assembly GCF_009819795.1. Lineage (NCBI taxonomy): Eukaryota > Metazoa > Chordata > Aves > Anseriformes > Anatidae > Aythya > Aythya fuligula. The sequence goes on along the minus strand of NW_022473987.1, from coordinate 42,276 downwards.
TTCTCTCCATCTTTATCCTTAGACTTCTTTTTCTTCCAGAACTTGTGATATTTTTGCATTTTTTTCACCACCTACAAGCTCCTTTTCTATCTTTCTGTCTTTCCTTTCTATTTCACTTTCACTACCTTCTGCACGGGTATATTTTCTTTTTCTGTTTCCTTCTGTTTCATTTTTCTGGCGACAGTTCTCCAAATGAGCTGACACAGGTGGAAGCGCATGTCTTTCACGAGAATGTCTTCTGGAATGTTGCTGAGGTACCGAGCAACGATGCAAGTCTGCTCGGGGTGTGCTAAAGCGACGTACATCTTCCTCTCTCAAGAGGGAACCGTGAGGCCATCCGCTTTTGTAATGATAATGCTTATGTGACCTGCTGTAGTAAGTTGCAGTCGATCTGTCAAAGGCTGAATCGCCGTGAGAGAACTTTCTCTCTCTACTGTCTCCTGTCGCATGAGGTGAATAGTAATCCTTGTAATAGCCACATCTTTCCCATCTCCGTGCTTCGTCTCGATAGTATCTTTCTCTGCTCCAACTTCTTTCCCCTTTGGATCGGTAGTACCTATTGCTACCTTGTTCTGATCTTCCTCCGCTGCCAGATCTGTACTTTGAATATTTGACTGCTCTTCTGCCATTCTCAGGGCTGTTTCTTTCACGAGGGAAAGATCTGTACCTGCTTCCCTCCCAGTACTCCTGCTTGTGACTCTTTTGCTCAACAAATTCCACGCTCTGAGAACACCTCCTCTTGCTGGAAGGACCTGCTTTTTGACTCTCCTTCTCTTCACTAGGAGCATGTTCCCTCTTGCTTCGGTAATGCTCTTTCTCAGTGGTTTTAGTCTTGTCCTTTGTATCTTGGCGTCTATCTGCAATAGCTAAGGAGGAAAGGTTTTTAGAGCTACATTCAGTGTCAGACTTGAGAGAGGAAGTTTGCCGCAATTTCTCACCAGGCTCACAAGACTCTTTGCCGTACAAAACATTTTCTTTTGAAATGAGGTCACGTTCTTTTGATCTTCTTGCTTTCTCCTTGTCTCCACCGGTCATCACATTGGTACTGGGCGAGGTATTCATCATTCCCAGGAGATTTCGGAGGTTCCGCAACACTGCATAAAATAAAAACCCATTTCTCACTTCTGCTGAAGGACGTGAATATTAAGAGTAAAACCTTCCAAAGGCAAACAAACAAACAAAAACCTCCGGACTACAGGAACGCTCGCAAAGATATGCCATTTAGAAACCTCTCCTGTGATTAGGACACCTTCTTCAGCTCCCAGAGAAAGTGCTTTTTCCCCTCTTGCTTCTGAAGCCATTGCACTAAAAAAGCAAACGCATCTGTCTCCTTCCACCTGCTGCTCTGAGAAAAAAGGCATAGGGGCGAGCGGGGAACAGCCAATGTTTCTCCAGACAGTGGAGAAAAACTGGAAAAACATTCTATAAAGGAACACAAGTTCTCCTTGAGGCACCAACCTGCATCAGAGTGATATGCTCAGTGCTGATCATTAGTTCTGTTCGTGACACTGGACACACAGTATGGAATTGTACTAATTTAAATCCTTCCATTAAATACTATTAGTAGACAGATAAAACTGTAACGAACTTCCATAAAGTCTTGTCTTAATCAGACTGTGCTCATTTTACCTCATTTCCTCTGACAAGCTGTTCAGCTGGCTGGCTCTGAAGGACTCCGTGATGACTTCTCGATTGACTGAAGGCATAGCTCCAGGCATCTGCAATTAAAACGCACAAGTCAGCAGACAAAAAAATACTATTTGTAGTAGTACTGAGGACTAGTCTTGTCAGAATGTCTCCATTAAATGGTAAGCAAGACCGCTGTGAGTTGTATGCATTATCTACACTTCAAAGATAACCCCAACTCACCCCCCAAAATCTACTTTATGAAACTTAGGAATTTTTATCTCAGCTGAGCTTAAGTTGACAAGTTCTAATGTAAGCTCAGGTCTGCAAATTCTAAGGGGATAATACCACAAAGTCTTACGATCACATGTGTGCTGTGTTTTCTCAGTATTTCACCTGAATTAGGAACACAATAAACACTCCCGAATACATCGTAGGTGAGAAATTCTCGATGGAGCAAATCTATGTTTCAAGCAATCCATTTGTTTTAGAAAAGAACATCTCAGAAGGTTTAACAGGTTCAACTCGGCAAGTGGAATCATCAAGTTTCAGTCCGTTTTCTTTAGATTCATTAACTAACCTAATAGCACCATTTAGTGAATCTGTTTTTGGCAGCTCATGCTGGGATCTTCCTTTGTCAGCATTCTGACAGGAAGAATTGGAATGCTGCAATGTACGGACTACCTTTCCAACCAAAATTCCATTAGAGGACATTGCATTGCAATTCCTTTGAAATAAGCCCTTTGACTCCTCCTCAGATTTTCCTGAAGATTCTGCACCATAAGGGACTGTGTTATCAGAGCTGAGTTTAGGATTTTCATTCACTGTTGGCTCCACAAAAATTTCATCAGAAACTTTTTTGTTTGTTTGCATTTGCTTCATTTGCATTACCGAATTTGTAATTGTGGATGAAGGAACAGCCTGGTAGAGATCTTCATCCTCCACAGCACTGCTAAGACAGTCAGGCTGTGACACAGTCTGACGAGCAGGCAATTTATTGTGAATACTGATGGTGATCTTCTGTTTTCTTGACGTATCAGTCATTGAAGGCCTGGTAATTGCCTGGTTTTGAACACAGGCCATTGGTGGTGCTGAAGATGGCCTTTTTAGGGTGACACCAGTGGTCTTTGCGTCCTCTTTTATGGATCCATTTCCATTTAAACGGCTTGAATTCTGTATTTAAAAAGAAGAAATTGCAAGATGGATTAACGCAAACACTGCATGTAACATTTTGAAACACAAAACTCTCCTACTGAGTGTTTCTACAAATGGTCTTAACACCTAAAAAGAAAAACACACTGCCCTTTAAGGATAAATGCAAGTCCAATAAGCGTATTCAATTCCTGCTTTTGGTTTACTGCAGATTGGTATCAAATTAACATCATCTTTGAAAACCAGCCAAGCAACTTAACATTACCTGCTGCTATTCCCAAATATATTTATTTTCCCCTTTAAACATACCCTGAAAAGCCTGAAGTAATTGTTCTGGTGCTCAGGAATAAGACATTTAGTTTTCCCTGTCTTAGCTAAAGTGACGAGGATAGGAAAAACAAGTCCTCTTTTAAATGATTTGAGGATTAGTACACTCTGCTTAAATAGTCAAAGAGCGTAGCTCTCTGTGCTTTAGAAAGCTGTCTTGGAGGTATAAAGTAATGGAGTCGCATGGCTGCACAATTTAGCAGTAACCACTGTTTGAATGACTCTGGCTGTAGCATGAGGGCTGTGAAGAAAGCTGCAGCGTGGGAAGGAAAACAAAACTAAGATGCCGAAAACCAAACAAAAAACCCCACACCAAACCCCAAACCCACTAGCAGTTTGGTGCCGTTATCTGCCCTCCCGCTTCCCTGAATTACCTTAATCATATGAGGAAGAAGTCGTGGTCCCAGAAATCCAGCCTGCTTACTATTAGCCCCCTGCTGACCAGGAGGGAATGAACAGGGATAAGATGGTGCTGGCAAGTAAAACGCACGTTCTCCAAGTGTCAAATCATAGCGCCTTCAGAAAAGAGCAGTGATCGTAGTTTAGTTTTTCTTTCAGCCTACTCTTGGATTAAATCCCATCCTATCATTTTAGAGGAACAGCTCATACGATATGGAAGCCTTCTCTACAGAAGGCTTCGCCAAGACTACAGACTGAAAAGTAGAGAACAGTCTTCCTACTAAGACTATCACTTGCAGAGCAATAATTCATTCTTACACCACAGATGACCTTCATTTCTCTCCTTCTCTAAAGTAGCCAGCTACAGATAACACATAGATAGCAATTTACACAAGTGCTGCAGTTTAAGGCCAAGCAACAAAAGATAATAAACGACACAGAGAATTTCAGGTTAGACAGAACTGAATTAGACAAATAATAATCTTCTCCCGGGATAGCAAGAAAAACACTTGCAAAACAGAAAAATATCAATAACAGGAAAGTAAATCTCTTCTGAACACATTTTAAGATTTGTTATTACCTGATATAAAAAAGTATGTAAGCTTGCTGACCAAGAACTCTTTTAATGTCAGTACGCACTACTTTAGCATCATTCATCTGATACCAAAGTCCATTACCAGCCTGCAAATAAAGACAATGATTTCTTTAGGTGAATTGCACGTTTTCCAATTGAAATCACGGATAGGAACAAAATACACACATGTCAAATAAAAATATAATGAAATCTTTTTCCCTAGAAACAGTAGCTGCTAGTCATGCTTTAATTGGTTTGCCAGCACAACCTTTACCCTGTTAGAAATGCTGTTGACTTCTACCTTTACATAGCATATATAGTGTCCTGAGTGACAGCTGACACCGTGATGTACCAGCACCGCGTATAAGGCATAGAGCAGTGGTTCTCCCATTGACTGCGACATGTAGGCTCTCAGGTCCAAATACTCCGGATATTTCACCTCCTAAAGAGACATCAAGAAGATAGAAAAATTATCCCAGAGTACTTCGTGGACTAGCCAGAGAAAAACACTTCCAAAAAACACAGACTAGAATTGATTTCTAGAATATATTTCTAGAATATATTTCTTGATTCACTACAAATAAGTCTTCCCATAAACAACGGTTAAGACTAGAAGTTGCAGAGAACTGTTTCCTGATGAATCAGCCTTCTCAGAGGAAAGCATATGCTTCTTGTCAAGCGGGAACTTTATTGATATTAAGAGAAAGAATAAGCCATAGTCGTTAGTCTACAATTATTGTCTGAAAATATTAACAACTTTCAGCTTTGGGGGATGTCCCATTACACAATGATATAGTTGCATTACAGTGGTAAATATACCTTGTTGATCTTTCCACCTGTGAAATCTGCAAATCTTTTCAGTGATATTGTGAGAACCTTGGAAGAACGGTGTATGGTAAATCTCTTGGATGCAGGAACCATCTTTTTACACCTTAAAACCAAGCAGAGATAAGTGTTTGAAGGCATCTTCTTTTTTCGCCCCCAAAACAAACTCCTTTTAATGTCTCACGCATGCCTATGCTATTTGAATGATATTTACTTGCATAATAGGTTGGTCTTTTTTCTTTTCATAAACCCATGCACTGCGTGTCAGGTTTGTTAATACACAGAAGAAGGTCAATTTTCCCAACAACTCAGAGCATAGCGGGAACAGGAATCTCTCACAAAAGGGTATGACCAGGTTGGATGGCAAGGTACCATTTCTTGGTCTACAAAAGTGGCTATTTGAACTCCAATCCTGGATACATTCTTTCAGCTTTCAAGGGAAATACAAATACTGAAAGCGGAACGAGAGAGCCTTGGTCCCCAGGGCTAGAAATTGCAAATAATCTCCAACATAGGTCGACTATCAACATCAAAAATACAACAGAAGCACATGGTCATTCTACAGGAGGGAGACATTTAACAGTAGGAAGTCTTCATGTACTGAGCTTGTCTGGAAAGACACTGAAACCATCTGCCATCCTTTGAAACAAAATAGTTCAGTTTGACACATTGCCCGCTCCAAGGTAGGACCTACGGTGTAAGCAGTGAAAATTAGCCACTAGCCCAGAGAACAACGGAAACTGGGCAGTTTACATCAAGAAAAGTACTGTCGAGAGCTAATAAATAGAAAGAACAAAAGTAGCTCTTTTTGAATTCTGATGGCAAAATACAAGCCAGAGAATTGCAAACCCATAGGGAATGCCTATGAACAAGACTTCCCCCCTCCAAGGAAACAAAAATCCAAGTCTTTTATAAACTTCCACAAAACTTGTAAGTAGATCCAAAGTTTAGAGGTAGTCCAACAGAGTCATGCAACATAGAAAACTGACATCTAGGATTAAGACCTAATTCGTCAAAATCTTACTCGCTACATTTATAGCAATTCTCTCCATCCAGCTCTTCAGGTTTCACAAAGAGTTCCAGAGCTCTGCTAACAGACGAAACCGCCTAGAGCAGCGAGAAAGAAGAGCGCTAAAGTCACCGTAATTCAGAATTCCAGAGACATACTAGTAGTTTATAAGAGAATCTTACTAACATACTCAAGCGATCTACTAGGAGCACTGTGAAGAAGGAGGCAGAAAGAGCATGCTCAGCATTGACCTCACCTGGAAGGCATTTGACTTTGGAACAAATACTTTTCCAGTAGCCTAGACAGCATCTACAGTGTGCTTTGTCATCAATACTGGGGACAAATTCATCAGTCTAACAATTAGATGTATATTGAGGTAGAACAACAAAGAAGTATGACAGCATTATAATTTTTGCAGAAAGAGAATTCTTTCCCCTTAAACCCAATGCAAATGTGGAGACTATTTACATGGGTTCCACGGAAGGACAAAGTCCAATCCACTTCCTTAGCACCACCAAGCTCTTACGTTTTAACATTATATGTGGTTTGGTTTTTTAAGTTAAACAAGTTTAATTTAGAAAGTTATGCATGTACTTAAACATCATGAATTATATTTAGAAAACATCTTACCTTTATATCCAAAGTGATATCAAGAAATGCCTCATACGTATCCGAAACTGCTTTGCAATTCAAGCACTTCACTGGAAGCAAAATATAAATGCTTAACATTATGTGAAGGAGACTAACTGTCCAAATTCAAGTTGTTGACAGATACTACTTTAGACAAACTACAGACTGCTTTACTACCGACAAAAGACACAGATCAGTTCTAAGGACAGGAATATTTTTTCAAGTACCTCTCGATCTTAGAAATCCTCCAAATATTTGATGAATGATGGTGGTAGCTTGAGAAGATCTGTCCAATCTGGAAATAAATTATAATCAGACCTCAGAAGATTTAAGGCACAGAAGTTAACTCTTCAAAGAGTTTGATGAAAACCAAGGATGATGTAGACTTGCGTTGCTGATAGTAAATAAGGCACTAAAAGGTGCTAGAGATCATTTCTGAGAGTAAATAAAGGACTAGAAGGTGCTAGAGAATGTATGAAAGTGAACTTGTTTATGCTTACTCGGTGCTTCCGTTCAAGCACGCTTCCTGCATAGCATCAACAGTATAGCGCAAGAACTCGTGTGCGTCTTCTTGACTGCCAAAACGGAAATGTTGTCCTATTCCTAAATAAGAAGATGATAGTATTGACCTCATTTAAAAATGAAATCATTCTTGTATTTCTAAAATCTCTCTTCATTGGAGTGTTAAAACCACTTAGACACATCAAATAATTATTTGAAGATTACAAGCTATCGAAAAGAAACACATCTGAAGCCACTTACGACTGAGATTACTGATAACATGCGTAGGCTCGATGGCATCAACAGTGCAACGCAGGGCCTGGTTAATGTGAGTCTCCATCGTGCACATCATGCAAAAATCTTGTTCACGACCTGAAGAGTGAAAGAACAAAGCATCCCAGTCCAGCGAAATATCCAGAACTACAAACATCTAAGTACAATTTAAACTATAGATACAATATCCACTCTCCTTGCTACATTCTATTCTCCCAAGATGCCAATGTCCCAACAGTCTTGTAACATTTCATTTCACACAACTTGACAGAAGAAAAATATCCACTAAGCCTGTATTCAAATGCATGTTGTGATGAGAAATCTAAAAGACTACTGCAAAGTCGCAGTTGTAAAGGCTGACAGGAATGTGAACTCCACAGGCTGCAAAATGTATTACTCTCTAAAATTACTACCAAATGCATTACTGTCCAATGCACTTCATTATTCCCATGAAGCAATAAATGATCCTTTAATAAACAAACAAACAAACAAACAAACAAATAACTAACTAAATAATAAACATGGTGCATTAATTGCACTCCATATGCTATTCGGAGCCCACTGCTAATACAGTGCTCAAAGCCAGCTGCTACAGGTAAAATCAGGCAAATAAGCTTATCTCACAGAATCACTGCTGTTCTTTCACCTTCAGAGCTATCCAACAGATTCAAAATACTGTTAGAAAGTACTCACATGACTGGCTGTGCTCAAGAGAAAGCATGTAATTGGCAAGTGGGGGTGTGTAGGTCAAACACTGTAGAGTAGCATTAAGAAAACATGTGTTGCCAAGATTGTACAGGCCAACTCCAACACTTTGTGTTTCTCGCCAATCCATACAAATCTTCTCAGGTGGAAAAAGAATGCTCTGTGGCGGAGCAATTCCATCATTAACGACTGCAAGAAAGTTAAATTTAAAAAGAGATCTTGTTTGTTTGTTTCGAAGAAAGGTATTTAAAAAATACTATTCTGCAGGAGCACCTAGAGGAGCTAGCTACAATCCAAACCAGAAAAACTTATTGCAGACAGCTTTAATACCACCAAATTCAAATTGGCTGGTCAACACAATGTTTTGGGGAAAAAAAAAACAAAAACAAAAACAACTTTAGTCAACCATTTTAATTTTTCTAAGGCAAGGCTAACTGCCATTCTGTTTGTAGCACCTAATGCCAAGTTCCTCTCCATCTATAATCTTTAACCTGATTAACTCAACTACTGTTTTTTTCCTTATTATAACTTAAACCACAAACTTAGACTTGAAATTATACGGTAAAAACGTAAAAACTAGGAACTAGGAATGACGGTACCCCTACAGATACCAGATTTTTTCCTGAGCAATGTTATCCTTCAAAAAACCTGTGAAAAATGGAAGCTGTGAATAGCAACAATCAAACACTTTTCTCTGCAAAACAGAAAAGACATGGAGGAATCTGTGCATTACAAAAAGCTCCCCAGTATTTCTCTGTTGACTGTAAATATATCAAAATTAATTTCTGTAACATCAGTCACTTCAGTTGCCTTAGGGGATTCGCTTTTGAAGTCTTTCTTCACAGTAGTCCCCTTCTCTATCAGTGCAACAAGTAAGAACTGCATTTTCTACTTTTGCTTTGAAGACAATGGAGGCAGGATAGAACGCACACTTACTTAGATCTCTTGGGGCAAAAGCCTTAGATTTTTCAGATGATCTACAGTAAATAGCACCTCCACGTCCTTGGGCCACAGAGACTTGGCTTGAATCTTCTGCAGGCACTATCCGGCCCCAGTTGGCGGTGCGTGACATCAGTATTTTAGGACTTGGTTTCTTGGATTTGCCAGACCGCCTTGAAGAGGGCTTTTTAGGCTTTGAAGATTTGGGCTTCTTAGCTACGGTCATTGTTCACATCTGCGACAGAGACAGAAGTTCTGGTTGACGTAAGACTATCAAGAAGCACTTCCAAGAAGAAAAGAGTAACAGAAGTCCTGTCACTTAATCTCAAAGAAACAGCCTTAAGAACTAAATCGCTGGTATGAATGATTTAAAAAGAATCCCCAAACTAAACACACAAAGTGAAAATTTCCATCTAAACTCTATCAGTATTACTTTTCGCTTCTGCAGAACTAGTGGCTGATGCCATTTCTTTCCCTTCCGTAGGATTTTAATCCATTACAACTCTGGAGTCTTTTTAATATAAAAATGTAGAAGACATTCTCTGAGGGGAATCAGTTATTTATTGATTTCCGGAGTTGCGCAATTATCTGTTAATTAGTACCTATGATCTAATAGATAATTGTTGCAATTATCTATTGCTGGCATTAGTAACGGAACACTATTACTTCACTGCCTGCGTTTTTCTGTTTCGTCTGCACAAAGGTACCCAGAACTCACTGCTACTTTTCTTCTGTCTTTCCAGGGCTCGCCCTCTACCTCACTGTCTACTGCACCAGTCATGAGGGGTTTGTTGTGATTCTATAATGAGCCTAGCTTTTAAATACACCTTTCATGGGCGTCACTTGGTGATAGCAAGTTAATCTGTGAGGGCTCCTCAGTCTACATCATGCGGTCGCTTTTTCCAGGTGAAAAAGCGGAGCTGTAAGTGGCAGTACACCAAAGCCCTGGCATGCTGAGATCCAAGAGGAGAGATGTTTGGCCCTCCTTTTCACTCCTGGGAACCATATACCTCAAAACCCACAGAGGATGGGCTATATCTCAGAGAAATCTTGGGAAAGGAGAGCATGAAGAGCATGTTTGCAAATTCATTTCTCCCTGGGCTTCTTCTGCTTCTCCAAGAAAGACGAGTTTGAATATAACTTTGGCAGCAGTACTTCTGGTGTTTTACTCCTACCACATTTAAAACTCCTACGACAAACTGAAAAGTTAGACTAAAAAGCAGCTCTTTCCGTTCTCCTTTCTAAAGTTGCACGCTTTCCTCATGCAAAACAACAGGGGAATGTAAGCTAGAAACGGAAATGCTGAATGTAAAACAAAACAAAACAAACCTCAGCCCTCCAGGACAAAAGCCAATAACTGCTACAAAGTCCTTTTTAAAATGCTGATTAGGTTTCAAGGTGATACCGCTTTAAATAAGCGTAGTTGTGTGTCCATAGGCAGAAGCTGAATAATGACAGGATGAACTTCTATACTTCATGTTTTGTTACTGTCTTACTGTAGCACACAGGGACTTGTTACCTTTAGGGAAACCACTAACCTCATGGAGGGTTTAAAACATAAGCTAGTTTGTTATACCAAAATGACGGAGAGAACAAAGCATAAAGTGCTTTCAGATTTCTAGCACGCCTTGATTGCTGTCCATTAAACTTCAGACACGTTAAACAAAACACAGTAAATAAGAAAACTCCTAGTCCCACAGCTGGCAAATTGTGTGCAGAGGTTGTAATTAGAACTTTTTTGCCTTGACGTTTTACATTTAAAATTGATTTTAAATCCATTCTATACACACTTTCCATTCCTGAAAAAACAATACGCAAACCTGACAAATGCATTTACATGAGAAATGAAGTCGTCCTTGTCCGATTGGAAGACTAAGGTGACAGCTCCTGGGCTCAGGGATAAGCTCCGATCTTCACCAGTGACAGCTCCTTTTTTAGGATTGAAAGGGAAAATGTTTCAGCAACACATTGGAAACATACTTAAGGGACAAGAAACAAAATCAAGACTGCAGTGAGAAGGAGAACAGAAAAACAATACTGGGGAAAATGGGAAGGGAAGGGAAGGGAAGGGAAGGGAAGGGAAGGGAAGGGAAGGAAGGGAAGGGAAGGGAAGGGAAGGGAAGGGAAGGGAAGGGAAGGGAAGGGAAGGGAAGGGAAGGAAGGGAAGGGAAGGGAAGGGAAGGGAAGGGAAGGGAAGGGAAGGGAAGGGAAGGGAAGGGAAGGGAAGGGAAGGGAAGGGAAGACCTTGATCTTTATACTGACCAATGAGATAAGCCTTACACATTTTTAAGTTTATTTTTGACAACTGATTGAGGTGTTACCAGCTATTAAGTACGATTCAAGAGCAAATATTAACACTAGAAAGAAGAAATCCGATCCACCACCACTGTTTCAAAATACATCCATTTCTCATTTGGAGATGACGTCTCTCTGGCAAGGTAGTAGAAAAACTGTAAATACCGATAGAGCTTCCTCTCCCGATGTTCCATATACATACCGATGCTGTTCCTACACCTACGCTCTGAGCATAAATTTATGTTGACATGAGTGACAAGAGAGGGTGTTACTCCTCTCTTTGTTTGCCTTGAGAGACACACCTCTTGTCCATTGAAAAGTAAATTCAAGATTCCAGATCACTTAAGACAGTTGCTATCCCCCCATTCAGAGTTCTGCAGCAGCACTCTTCAGATGTGTTTAGCAGTCTCTTTAGAAAATGTTATCACTTAGGACCTGCTTCTCAGTAGGTCCACGTTTGGCCTCCGCTTAGCAGAGAGTCAATCCCAGCTTAAGCTTTCGTACAAGAGCCCCTTCACGAAACGGAGTTGAACCCTGACATAACTGAGTTGAACCTTTAACCTTGAAGCTTCCTTAAAGAAGAAAGCAGCACCCAGGCCAGGAAATAGAAATTAATCGTCACTTTACCCTGAAACGCAGTGGGCTATTCTGTGCTGGCAGGATTGCTGCCGGGCTGGCCGACGAGGCGGCGGGCAGCTCCCCGGGGCCACAGGGCCTGGCACAGGGAGCCGCCGGGGGTCTCCAAGGTCCGGGAACAGCGGCAACAGCGGCAACAGCAGGGACAGAGGGGACAGCAGCGACAGCAGCAGCCACCTCAGCCGGGGCCGTCTCCACAACCGCCACAACGGCCTCGGAACGCCGCCGAACTCGGAGCTCCAGCGTGACGCCTTTTGAACCTGGCCGCGCTGCTCATGGCTAAAACCAGAGCGTTTCCTCCGGCGTGTGTTTACTGTCGGTGCCGGATCGGCCCTCACCCCGAGCTCTCCCTGCCGGGAGGGCTTTGGGGTTGGGGTTTCCCTCCCGCCGCCGCCGCGGGCAGGCCCCGCGCGCAAGGGGTCCGCGCTGGGGAGCAGCATCTCACCCACGGCGAGAGACCGAGGGCACGACATGAAAAAGCCCCGACACGAAAAAGCCACGACATGCGGCCGAGGCGGCGGGGAGACGGCTCTGAGGGAGCTGCCACTTCGCCCCGCCGTCCTCCCCTCCCGGGCCGCCCCGCCGAGCCCCGTGCGCCTCAGGTGCTGCGCTGAGGGGGTGGCTGGCTACTGAGACAGCTGCCCAGGGCACTGCTCATGGCACCGAGCCTGACGGAGGTCAACAAGTGTTGAACAATGCTCTCAGACATCGGGTCTCACTTTGGGGTGGTCCTGTGTGGAGCCACGAGTTGGACTTGGTGATTATTGGGAGTCCTTTCCACCTTGGGATGTTCTCTGATTCTAGGTCAGCAATCCAGTAGCTGATGAGAAGTGTGGAGTCATTCAAAGGGAAGAGAGAGCACAACACTTCTCGTTTGCAGAAGCGGCTATTTGGTAACCAAACCGACGATTCCTTTGCTTGTAGAGCAACTAACAGCAGGGATCCGCTTTACAATAGAGGGAAAAGAGTCGTTGGCATGTCATGTGAAGTAAGCTTCAAATCCCAGAGGATGATTTTGTTGGAACTTTATTCAGCTGAAAACACAGAAGCCTTGCTTTTGCTTGTGTTAGTTACAGCTCCAGTTTACTTTGGTTGGGAGGGAAGGCATTCCAGGCTAATGTGCTGTACCTGTTCCTTCAGCTCATTGTCCATAAACGGAGGAGCAAACGAAATCAGTTTAATCTCATTAAATGCAGCAGACAAAGCGGAGTAGAGGGCGATCTAGCACTTAATTTTTCCTGTAAGCAGGAAACCCAGAACTCAACAACACTTTTCAAATCTTGTCCTGCAGTAAATGACCAGCTGAGTGAAGCTTGCATTTAGAGGATGTGCTCCTACAGTAGACGGAAATAGCTTTTCCTCTTCACAAGTGCAACTGAGTGGTGGACTGGCAGCTACGTGGTTAACTAGTTGTGCCAAAGGGGTTGTGTTGAATGCACAGAAAAATATGCAGGAATAAATAAACAGCAGAGGGTTGTCTGTAGGCATGACACTGAGTACAGATGTTGTCTGCAGGTTCGTGCAGAGTGCACCGCGCCAATAAGCACCCAGAGTCGGAATGCACACGAAGGTCTTTTAATTATATAATTACTTATAGAACTCTGCAGAGTCAGGTACTTGGCCATCTTTCGCAAAGCAAGCACACCTCTGACTCGAATCACCGTCATTTATACACAGGAAACTTGTGAAAACTCTCTCTTTGGCTCCTTTGGATTGGTTATTACAGCTCACCTAACTTATCTCCACTGAGCTTGTGCATTACAGAGGAATACCGGGGGGGAGGGGGAACAGGAGAGGGGGGACACACACCGAATCCCACATTAGCATAGATTAGCATTTTGACAGGTGTGATTTTTAATGTGCTAATGACCCTTAATGAGAAAAAGGTTACTATAGGTCAGTCTGGAGCTGGTGTTCTCCTTCCTGTTTTTTCCCTTTTAGCCCTTCTCTTCCTTGCTTCTGCTAGCTCAAGGCTACCTGTCTCTCTCCTTCTTTATTTTCTTAGCTAAAAGACTGCACAAGCTACAGGCCTCTCTATTTGCTTCAACATTTCCTTGGTTTTGTTTTTGTTTTTTTCCCAGCTTTGGGACGACACAGGTGTGGTTTGATATTTGCCAGTATAGCTAAAACTCACGCCAGTCTGCTCATGCACAATAAGTAGTAAGATTTAAGGACTGGCTTCATCGGCTTCTTCCATACTAACATCCTTCTTATGTTTTAGATATGCTGTAGTTAAATCAACACTAAGTTACTACTTGTGGAGTAATCGCCTTAAGCGACTAGGCATCATAAGCACACCTCCATCCCAAAAGCTACCCGCCTCCAAGGTGCAACCACCCCTCACTGAGCACGCCCTCGGAATTTCTCAGAGCCTGTACCTTTAAACGCAAGTGAGATCATTTCTACCAAGCACAACCAAGATATGCATGACTAGAGTCACTCAAGCTCCACCTTAAAGATAGAAAATAATATCAATTGCTTTAAGAGAAAGGGGATGTTAGGGAAGATACTATCAGGAAGGATTCCTTCTGACATCACTCGACAGGCTGAGCCTCTCACTCCCCCACCCCCACTCCATTGGGACGCCGTGGGGTAAGATCTGAACGCTTGCTTATACCAGGCGTCTCTGTGGAATCTTAGAAATCTCTAGAGTTTTGATGCTTTTTCATGTCTTAATACCTAGGCTGTGTACCTGTGCATTTCATGCATGCTAGCTTGCTTTTGCAGACAGTGAATTTATCACTGACAATCCAAAGAACCTGTGTACCTGTCGCCGTAAGAAATTGCACTTAATTGCATTCTTCCTAGCTGTGAGAGTTCTCCTTGAATGCGACTAGAGCGAGGCCGTACTGCGTTGCTTGGTGAATCCGTGACCGTGATAGTTCAGCACCCTGAATCCGACGGGACCCATGACGGTCAATCGGCTACACCCCTTAACGCGACACTACTAGAGGAAGAAGATGACAGGGCTTGCATGCACTGCATTAGGCTTTGCATGTGAAAACACCCCCAAATAATTTCACGTGCATTTAACGTTTTTAAAGGGAAAAAAACAGGAAGGTGTAGTCTCTCTGTAAGCTACAGCCCTACATAGTTAAGGCATCAGCATTCATTCCTTTGCTTGATAGCAAAGTATGAACATACAGAAGAGTTAAATATTTTCTTTGCATTCTTAAAGGCGATTTTTCAGACTTGGGCTTCAGTTGTTGGAGTTGAAGAGATCAGTAGACATCCTTACTTTTACGTTAAGACCAAAATCTTTATCTAAGATTGTGTTATCTAACGCAACTAAACTCCCACCCCCACATGTTTTTTTTGTAACTTCGCAATGATCTTGCTGCAGTCCCACTCTGATGGTCTTTCAGTAACATGCAAACTGCCGTGGCAGATTCTGTTACAGTGCTTTTCTATTGACAGTGTGCATAACACTCAAGGTAAAGCCCCTCATTTCGCAGTGGGGACATGAAGTGTTTCTTTGGACCCTGCTGCTTCTGTTAGTACTCATTTTTTCACAAACTTGTTGAACCTGAGCCGTGCCTACCGAGCCAACAAATGCTTTGATGACACAGTATTTTGTCAAAGCAGTTTTGCTTCTTGGAGCTACAGAAGCAGCTCTGGCTACGTGATAGGGAATTGTGCTGCATTGGCAAAACCAGACTTAGCTACAGACTTACAACACTTGCTAACTCGATCTATTTCAAATCTCATTTTAACTTTAAAGGACGATCAGTTTTGTGGCTCCTGTCTTACTAATTTGCCTTGTTTTGCATGGAAGGGCAGCCTGTGAATGTTTTGCTTTATTGCATGCTTCAAAAAAAAGGCTGAGGAAGAGACTGGAGGAACCTTTTCTATTCTATGGACTTTCCCCCGAGAGTGTGGAATTGCAGGCTACTTGGATGAATGTTCGAATATGAGTAAGGGAGCAGACCTCAGCCAAAGGAGGTGGAATCCTTGCTTAATAGTAAGTAGCAGTGTGGGGACATCTTTGCTTACCGGGAGCCATTTAAACTCTTCATAGAAACAAAATAAGCTGGACATCTTATGCTTGGAAAGCAGTATGGTTACACAGCTGCTAACATAATGACTTGAGTCTTCTGCTCTGCAACTTCAGGTTTTGTTTTCAAGAAGTGCATACATCAGTTTAAGCTTTGGACAAGGAGATTTGCAATGCAAATAGTGATAAACCAGAATCAGCGGCGCTGACGAGTGTAATGGTGAAATGCAGCAAATCAAGTATTCCTGGAGAAATGTGAGATTACAAAACTAGTAAGCCATGAAGCACTTTTGTTGTTGTTGCTGTTGTTGGTTGTTTTTTAAATCAATTCTTATATGCTGAAATAGCACCTTCAAGAAAATCTGTTTATCTAGCCAGGTAACGGTGTCTCCCTGTAAACAGGAAGGAAATGCCAGGAGCAGCCATACCTCTTTGCTGTCAAAATAAAGAGCAAGTCGAGGCCAACATCATGCCATAGTGCAAAGGCTTGCTAAGAAAGATCATTCTAAGAGGTCTGCAAGAAAAGATGACTTACTTTGTCATAAGTTTGTCAAATAGAATGGACGAGTTAGTAGTCGAGTACCGACTGTGTCCGACTCTACAGCTGCGGCGCAGCTCCAAGTCCCTGTTTTCTCCGTGGACTCGTCTCACAGTTTTTGCACCACCTCTACTCCTCAATGTTCTGGTGACTGAAACGCAGAAACAAAGGATTTTGAAACAGTGAAGATGGGATTCTCCTTATTTCACCGTTGCTCTTGTAAAATGGAAACAGACAAACAAAAAAGGCACCCTGAAGTGGATTGAGTTTTCTTTACATTTCAGATCAGAAGTTGGTGTCACAACCACTGCATTCCACTTCTTTATCGCTCTGCACGTTTAAACTGTCTACTTAAAACTGGGACCTGTAGGGAAATTTTTAAAGAGGCTGAAAGCTAGCCAGACAAAAACAAACGTGCAACTTTTGTTCCATGCAGGAGGGAAATCTACTCCAGTTATTTCTGTCTTGGAAAAGTGAGAACAATCAACACCTTTCTCTAAGGTGTTTTCACTCCATTCATGTCAAACTGTATCTAACAGTGCTCAAAACAAACACTATGACATTGCAAGCCTCTTCCTAAGAGGTGTATGTTTGATTACTCTGTTTATGCATGCAGCACTTCCATTTCCTGCATTAGGATCTAACAGCTCAAGGAGGGAAGAATCGTTTCAAGAGAAACACCCAAACACCACATAACTCAAACTCGTGCTTTTTAGAAAAAAGCCTGCCCATTGTTTGCCATACAGCACCCTTTGGCACAGGTTGGTTGCTTGCACTGTCATTAAAAGAGCCAAGAGGACAAGGGGAAGGGAAGAGCTACACCACTGTGCTGCTAGGATCACAGCTAAGGTTTACTTTTGTGCTTGCCAGCTATAAAACTAAGTTTGAACTTATCAAGTATCGATTTACTTTGCACAATTAGAACAGTTTGCTTTGTGCCTACCAAGCTGCAATTCACACTGCTCCCTCCCCAAGGAATTCATAAAATCTCCTATTTGCACCTACCTCTCTTCACAGAAAAGTCACTGAGGAGTGAATTCAGCTGACTACAGAAGGCTTTGGGGCCAAATGAAAGCCATGGAGTGACCAAGTGCCATCCTCTTCAGTAACCAAAGCAAATAGGTATCCCGGGGACTTACAGCCACTTACCTGTGTTATATTCTTTTTTTCGTTCCAATTTTGGCTTTCTCAACTGCCTACATTAAGAAAGAGGACAGGGCAGAGAAGGGAGAAAAGACTTGTTGTATTAGACCCATCAAGGATGGGAAATTTCACCATGTTTACAAGCCAGTGTAATTTAATATCCCTGTAATCTTGCTTTACTTTATTATAAATTTATTATTTATTATATATTTATTATTTACTTTATTATAAATTTATATTTATTTAAAAATAAATTTGTGAGGAGCATTTATTTCCCCACTACAATCAGGCTGTACCTTTTCTGGCTTAAATCAATGATGCTAGAGACTTAGCCTTGCTCTAAAGCACAGAAAATCTTCTGGACAGCACAGCAATAGAAACGGAGAAAAATAACTGATCCAGCTGTGACAACATGATCTAACTTTCCAACTGTGGGCTTGCATGACTTCCATACTAAAATATCACAAGATTAACACAACTTGGTGGCTTAACAAATAAAGACACCATTCAATTTTTTCTCAAGGTGTTTTAACAAGCCATTTCTCAGTTTTCTTTCTGCTACATAATTCACTACTGGTTTAACAATCCTGGAAAACAGAAGGGCAAAAGGTGGCAACACAAACCCATAAAGTTGGGGTATTTTTAGCTAAAAGGACAGACAGCACATTTATGTGGTCTTGAGTCTTTCAAAGAATGCCATGGATTAAGTCAACGTGTTCTGGTAGTCTACTGATCACTTTGGCTTACGAAGAGAAGCCTGGGCTTTTCAATTTGGTCATTCAGAGCAACTTCATTACAACTTTAGTCCCTCCACCCTTTCTTCTTGTGAATACCAAGCACCCCTTCAACACACAAACTTGATGTTGCCCCTTCCTCTACCACCCCTCGCACTTTTAACAGCTGGAACTGTTCACAAAGACTCAGCAGACCTGAGAATTTAAACGTAACAGGGATCTATCTTTCTTTACCTGCTGAAACAGAGGCATTTTTTCTCTGGTCCGTCAGGCATTCCATCTTTTAATTCATCTCCAGAAACCAAGGATGCATCGTCATCACTGTCAAACATATCATCTTGTAAAATAGGATTGAAATGCTCTGAAAGGCAAAAGAGGTTTGTTAACTTTCCTGAATAGCCTTTGTCTCTTTCTCTTCCATTAATACAGCTTCTAAATCAGTGCCAAAACCCTTTCTTCATTTGAGAGCACACACTGAAAGCTATTTCCTAGAGTTCAGCCCACCACAGATCTAAGGAGATGGCACAAGGCCCTACAAAGCTCTACTAAGTCCCACTGATGTGTACGTGTAAGGTACGCTACTCTTGGTGATTTTTTTCTCCCCCTTAGAATAAAGGAGATTACGAACAATTTCTGCAGTTGCTAAATACCTTAAAAAGAAAACAACAAACAAGACCATTTCTTTCTGGAGGAGGTTCCCACAATGAAAGCACGGGGATAAAGGATGTGATGGCCACAGAATTCCATTCATCTAGTAAGTATCAATGCTAATTGATCTCACGTGTATAGTACGATCCACAAACATTTAAATTAGGAGACTGGTTAAAAATGATGATAGCTAAAACAATATTTAGCTTAGACCAGTTATACTTGTATCCTGGTCCTGACATTCTTCAGAAAGGAATTAGAAACATTGACCTAGAAATGCTTCCCCTCCAAAGATCTGAGTTTTGATTTTTTAAAGAAAAATAGGTGCCTTATACTTCAAACCTCAAGTCAACCTCTACAAATGCTAATTATCTTAGCTGCCGTCAGAAGCAGGATGCTTCAGTAGAGAACGCATCGTCCTTTACTGTGTATTGAGTCATTCAGAGCTTCCATTTGGCATTTCAGTTTTGAATCCACAATAAAACCTATGTGTTATATTCCAGACTTGCCCAAAAAAAAGACACGCACATGCAAATAATAAAATTCTACCACCATTATGTCTGAAAGGTTTAAGTTGATTGCACAAACCACAAGTTTTTGCTTTAGCAGAATTATAAAGAAGTGGATGCTGTGGTTATACCTTGCTGTCGGTCCTCCTTTAGTGCAAGCTGTGCATGCGGGAAGATCTTCTGCACAACTTGTAAAATATTCTCTACTGATCTTTGAAAAAGTGGCTTGAAAATGGGTGAGAGTGCTTGTACGGGTGAAGCCTTGATCCTGTTTGAAGCTGGAACAACCTTCTTCATAGCCATGAAAAAGTCCTTTGCTTTTATTTTAATAGAATTAACGTCTAGTAGCAACTTCTCCCTACTTGCATAAATCTGAGGATAGCATCGGCGTAGAGAGCACAGCGCAGCTTCAGTACATAAAGATTTGATATCTGCACCACAGTATCCTAACAAACAAAAATCAAACGTTACATCAGTCAAGGCCCAGGTTTACAACATGCAACATTTAAAGAATTTGTAATGCCAAAACCAAACAGCTTAACAGGGAATTCAAAGTGCTACCGCTCTGCAGGGAAGTTTCATGTTGCTCACTGCCTGATATCCTGCGCTTATGCAGCTGAAGCAGACTCCTCATCAAAAACTATACTCTTGAGGAAGATGCCCCAGAACCATTTAACGTTCTTAGACAACAAGAGGAACGACAACAAAGAGTAAATAGATGAAAGCATCTCACTCTGATTGCTATGAAGGTGTGCCAGCTGCCTCGTTGACTACTTGTGCAGCAAGGCACAAGAGCATGGGTACTGCCTGGTACAAGCTAAGGTTCTTTACAACTTGGTCACAAGCAAGAATCCGTTTCTGTTTCAGTCTTACCAATGCATTTCTCAGCTAGTTCATCAAGCAACATGTCCGGTGGCTGAGGGGTCCAGTCACGAGTATGAATCTTGACAATTTCTTTTCTAGCCTGGAAGCAAAATCATTGCATTTTAGCTTGTCCCAAGTTTTCCTTAAAAATACCAACAAGAAACAAACAAACCAAAAGGCAAACAAGTAAACAAAAAACAAAACAGTCCTCCCTCAAAACCCCTCATCTAATAATACACTTTTCTTACTTGCTCAACTTTCAAGTATTTTACAGTTATTTAATATACACTCTGCATTGTCAACCAGGAAATTGAATAGTTCTTATTTGTTATACTGAACTTTTTCTAGGAACCTACAGTGAAAGAAAAGGCATTTATAGCTTCAATAACAAGTTTCCAAACTACGAGACCTAAGGACCCAGAGGAAAATACTGTAATGAAAAATTTATCCAGAAACATTTCTTTGCTGTCCAAAAAACTTCTCTAAAACTTAGCAAGCTTTCATTGGGACAGTCTCATTACTTCATCACATTTGCTTTCCAGTCAGTAAATTCACAGAAAGCACTTCTGGCACAATGCTTCCAATTGCTACAATTACTATAAAGAAGAAAAGAATTATGACTCAAACTACTACCACTGAGCAGGGGCACAATCAAATGCAAACACGTCCCCTATTCATTCATAAGTGAAGGATTGAGACCAAAAACACAACTTCATGATGAAAACACCCAAGTGGACTAAATAATTAAGCAAACAGGTACAACTTTGGGAATGAAAGGTTTGATTATAGAACTAACTACTTGGTGGTATCATCCTGACCATATATATCCAGTACCAGATTTGTCCTCCATGGAACAACGCAGTGTCTCCACGTATCACTCTTTTGTTCAAGTTGTCATTTTTTTTTTTTCCTATAAAGTTGGACTTTGCCATGGTAGCACTAACGTTGAATTTAAGTTCTCACCTCTTTATCTGGCAAGTTGAAGAGGAAGTGTCTGCCAAAGCGTCCTGGTCTTCGTAAAGCAGGATCTATAGAATCCAGTCTGTTAGTAGCTCCGATTACCACGATCTCCCCTCTGTTATCTATGCCATCCATAAGCGTCTGAAGAGTTGAAACAATGGAAATAATAGAAAAATATAAGTTTTACTTACTGGTTCAGTACATTTTGTTACATTCCACATGACTTTCTTGATGCCGGAATAACCTTCTTCCTAGTGGTCATTCAAAACTGAGAAAAAAATAGTCTACCAAGTTGGGGTTTTTTTGATTTGATAATAAATCTGCAGACTGTTAAGTCATCAAGCACTTCAAGACTGTTTGAAATAATCTCTACGTTAATATAAAAGGAGTACCGCACACTTCTGCTCAGGAAGAAAATCACGGAAAATGTCAACTTTGATTTTAGATGTTGAATTTGTTGCAGTGAGATCTTCCTCATCGCACGATTCTATTTGGATTTAAACCATATTATCTATGGAGAGACCAAGATTAGGACAAGAACAGCACAGAGTTCAGCATGAAGCCAATCAGGAGCTCAAGTTTGTATTCTTTGTATTCCACTTTATCCTTCTCTTGCTGGAAGGACCTGCTTTTTGACTCTCCTTCTCTTCACTAGGAGCATGCTCCCTCTTGCTTCGGTAATGCTCTTTCTCAGTGGTTTTAGTCTTGTCCTCTGTATCTTGGCATCTCTCTGTAACAGCTGAGGAGGAAAGGTTTTTAGAGCTACATTCAGTGTCAGACTCGAGAGAGGAAGTATGCTGCAATTTCTCACCAGGCTCACAAGACTCTTTGCCGTACAAAACGGTTTCTTTTGAAATGAGGTCACGTTCTTTTGATCATCTTGCTTTCTCCTTGTCTCCACCGTCATCACATTGGTACTATGCGAGGTATTCATCGTTCCCAGGAGAGTTCGGAGGGTCCACGACACTGCACAAAATAAAATCACATTTCTCACTTCTGCTGAAGAACGTGAATATTAAGAGTAAAACCTTCCAAAGGCAAACAAACAAACAAAAACCTCCGGACTACAGGAACCCTCGCAAAGATATGCCATTTAGAAACCTCTCCGGTGATTAGGACACCTTCTTCAGCTCCCAGAGAAAGTGCTTTTTCCCCTCTTGCTTCTGAAGCCATTGCACTAAAAAAGCAAACGCATCTGTCTCCCTCCACATGCTGCTCTGATTAAGAGCCAGAATATTCAAAGCCACTCGATTTGTTCTCCCCACATAGCCGAAAAAACACCAGTTGAAACAGTTTTCTACCTCTCTCCACGAATTTACATTCACATATCCTATGACTGCAAAAATAGAAGGCGGAGCTCAGGAGGAACAGCCAGTGCTGGAATTAAAAAAAGCAGCCTGTTTCTTCAGAGTCTTAAGCCTATGCTACTAGGAACAAAACAAAACAAAACAAAACAAGAGGAGAGGAGAACAACAGCGGGAAATTTACCTATTCTCCACGTGTTCAATTGCAAAGCCTCCTCTGGAGGATCAACAGTTGTGAATTCAGTGTGCTTAGGAGAAATCAGATCTACATCTGAACCGCAACTATTTCAGTAGTATCACGAACTTCTGTTACTCTGAAGAAGCAGTCAGCACCGTTTCTATGTTAGGAAAGAGCTGAACAGAGTCTGTTATTCACATCAAGTAGTCAGGCAGGTTTCTTCTTCTTCAGGCTGGGTTTCACTAGAACATGACTAGCCTGTAAGCCTCATGGCATCACCTTCCATCTTGACTGCTGAACCTCCTTGCTCCCTACTATCTTCTTTGCCAAGATACAGCTGTCCACATTTACTTTTCCTACTTGGCTGGACTGAATTTAAGAAGATCTTGCATCTAAGAAAGGGAACAAAAGCTGCTGCCCAGCAGCGTCTGGCTCAGGGAGGAGTGAGAAAGCTCTGTGCAGCCCCCAAGGTCCGTGCAGCAGGAGGCAGGAGGTGCTCCAGGCTCCCAGCAGCAGTTCCCCTGCGGCCTGTGCAGGGAGAGGCCCCTGGTGGAGCAGGCTGTCCCCCTGCAGCCCATGGGTCCCCCGTGGAGCAGATCTCCACGCTGCAGCCCCCCTGCTGGCTGGAGGAGCCCCCGGTGGAGCAGGTGGCTGTGGCCTGGAGGAGGCCGCGGCCTGTGGAGAGCCCCCGCAGGAGCAGGCCCCGGGCTGGACTGGAACAGGCTGTGCTGAGCCTGCTTTGCCCGTGACGCTCCTTGTGGAGTGATCTCCCTGTCCTTCTGGCAGCCCTTGAGCCCTTGCCAGCCTCTTTTCTCCCCTTGGCGTTGGAGGAGGGGCAGGGAGAGAGCGCTTGTGCTGGAGCTCAGCTGCCCAGCTGAGGAAAACCACCACGGCTCTGTCTTGCCGCTGCTGCAGCACGCTGGTAGCAGCCAGCACCGTCTGTTCTTCGAGCCTCAGCAAGCCCACAGCATCTTCCCAGAAGGGATCCCTTTCCTTCACGCCTCCAGAGGCTGAGGGCTTGTGCCCCGTTTGCAAGCGCTTTCTCAGTGCCCCCTTCCCCAGAGAAGGATCCCAGCTGCTTGGCTTCCCTGCCCTCTGCTGCCAGGCTCCCGCAGCTGCTATCCCAGCAGCGCAGCAGCCAGCTGACAATGTGCTCACCTGGAGGACAGCTGCAATCTTGTCCCATGGCTCGCAGCTCGCCCAGGGATGGGGATCACCTGCTTCCTGCTGCTTTTCTCTCTGCTCTCCTTTCCAACAGCTTCCTGTGCCCTGGGATGGCCCTACCTTGGGGTAGGCTGCCTCGCCTTCCTCTTGCTCCTTCCCCTTCTTGGGAGGACTTTCTGCCCTTCCGAAACGAGATGACTTCTGCATGCATTCCTTCCCCTTGTGTGTATTGGCGCCTGAGACAGCAATGGGGTCGTCCCCGGAGCCAGCTCTCAGGGCCTGTGCCAGGCTTGGAGGGGCTGCAGGGAACATGCCAGGGGCTGGAGGGGCTGCAGGGAACATGCCAGGGGCTGGAGGGGCTGGATGTGAAGTACTATCAGTAAAGAATTTCTTCCTAACATATATCAGAAATCTAACTTTTCAGTGTAAAGCTATTAGTCCATGTCCTGTCACTCCAGGCCCTGATAAAGACCCCCTCCCCAGCTTTCCTATAGGTTGCCTTTAAGTACAGGAAGGCTCTCAGCCTGGCACACAGTAAAGTGATGGCAGATCCTTCACTATATTATTTGAATTTCACGTAAATAGAACAGACTATCAACTTACTTAGGAGAAGTAATACAATTTCAGAACTATTCAAAACCAAAGGCATTCCAAACTAAGTTTAAGTTCAGAGGAAATCCAAAGAAAAAAACTAATTTTGAAACTAATAATCAGAGACCATAATCTTCTTCAAATGATAGATTTTCCTCCTGTACTGGGTAATTTTGATCTGTCTTTAATGCTCATCCAGACATGGCTTTGACACCGAGTATCTTGCTTTGCCTCTGCATTAAGTCTTCTTCTCATGTGAGGTAAATGTCCTGCTCTTATGGGATGGGCCTAGGAGACATACGCGCTGTGTCTCATGATGCTTGGATATCATCTTAATTCTGGGTGAAGATGAAAGGTCTCACTGCTTCCTGAACAGGGAAGTGGATGTCTGCAGTTAAGAACCCTCTGTCTAATCTAGAAACATGAAGGAAGGAGTTTGCTGGATTGCAAGTGACAGTGAAGAAAGCCACAGGTGACATATCAAACTGATTAAAATGTTATTTAGCTCAGGGCATGGCTAATGATGTGGAGCTGGAATAGTTTGACGACTGTAATTACACTCACTATCACTGTGACTTGTTTATAGGATGGTAATGCCTAAAGGTCCCACTGGAGCCTGAAACAAGGTTGTGCTGGGTGCTGCACGTGCATATCTCAGTAGCGCTTTGATAGCTAGTGATACAAACAGACAAAACAGAGATTGAAAGGAGAAACGGGGGGACAGAGATAAGAAGATCTTCCTGCAGGTCATTTAGGGTATGAGCCAGGACTTCAGTGCATCCAGCTCTCTAGTGCTCTGCTGGCCCAGTGAGATGAATGGAAAACATTGCAGCCTTGGAAAAATAGTGCTTCTTCTAATTCTTTGGCCAGTTTTGATGATTTAGGACTGCTCTATTTATTTATTTATTTATTTTACTTTCCCCATTTGTGCTGGAGAAGGTGAACTTTTTAAATACCTATTCTGAATTCAAATATCATTTTCATTGTTATGTTTCTGTTTTGTTGGCACTATTCGTAATGACTTCTACCCTTCAGTGGAAGCAAAAGCTTATCATACCATAAAAGTGGAAAGGTCACAGAAAACTTCAGAGCTTTTGAAGAAAGCTGAGGAAAATCCATTCCCTGTTCTAGGCAGAGGGAGTGGCTGATTTCCAGACAGGTAAATGGGCAGGATAAGGCCACTTCATGTCCGCTGATGGCCAGTTGTATGGACCGCGAAGATAATGGACTAGCAGCACAAGAGACAGTGCCAATAATCTAATCCAATACAATCTATTTCAAGTGGTAGAGACCTGATACTCTACGACAATGTGAGGAAGACCAAACTGTCAGGCAAACTTTGAGATGATCATGTTCAGGATCTAAAACTCTTAAGACAAGTGTCAACACAGGAAGGGTGAAATAAAGGCATGAATGCCATACAAGTACTGATAAATCTCAGGAAGTCTGGAAACCAGGGCAGATGGATGGAATAAGATGGTGCTTTGTGTTAGCAAGAAGCAGAGGTTAGGGAAATGTTATGGGTCAGCAATAGAGTGGTTTTGTGCAAATCGCTGCTAAAGAAAGACAGCCTTGCTAGCCTGCTCTTTGCTCTTAGCTCCAGTCTACAGTTATCAGACACATAAACAATAATGGGAATTACGGGAGACTTCAACTTCCCAGCAAAAGACTGAAAGATGATTACCACTTATTCTCATACAGATATACTATGTGATGGATTTCTTCACAAAAGTGAAAAAATATAAGACCATTTTAGACTTGGCTCCTGTACGGGTTTAAATGTAGTAAGATTTGAATAAAGTCTGATCATGAGCTGACTTTTCTCATTTTACATTTCAAGACAGACAACACCAGGCTTAGAACGAAGGTTTTGAGGCTTACAAATGCAAACTTTGAAATCTAAGGAAATGAATCATTGAGTCTGACTAAGCATCTCTGGGACTGGAGTGCAGAGAAGGCAGAGTTAAAATTCAAAATTCAGATGGGAAAAAGCAATGAGAAAAGGTACATTTCAGAGGTTAAAAACTGCAAAAATAAAGTACGAATGACCCAAAACCTCCTTCACGTAGGAAATTAAACAATAATAGTAAATGATACTTAAGCCACAGAAACCAGGGGGAACAAAGAGAACAAATTAGGACAGTTGCATACTCGAGGCAAAAATAGATCAAAAGTTAATGATGTCTCAAATGCTGCAAATCTTATTTCCTGCATCTAACAGCAACAACAATGTGATATTAAGGGCAGTGACAGGATTCCCATTGCAAATGAGGGTAGGGCACTAGGCACAACATCATCTGAGGTGAAATAAAAATCTACAGTGATTCAAGTGAAAAATGACAAGCTGATATCTACCTAGCCTATTAACAGCATTGGCACACAGAACAACAAGTCAAGTAGGAAAAATACATCACAACTGTGCAAATCAGGGATAGTCCCCAGAATGGGAGAGTAACAAATATACTTCTGTCCAGGAGAATGTAAAGAGTGATCCAGACAAGTGCAGGCCTGTTAGTTTGACATCAACGCTGAGCAAAGTTTTGTAGCAAGAAGAGATAAGACTAGGAAAGTAGCGGGTAATGTGGAATTTACAAGATAATTTATTAAAGCTAATTTGTTTCCAGAGAATTTAGTAGCTTGCCTTTGTAGGACCAGTGCTCCCCTACACAGGGGATGAACTACATCTATTTCACTTTCTGTGAGCTTCTGATACATTATCTATGGATTTGGGCTTTGGGGCTGCAAGTGAATCAAGGGAGTTTGCAATTGTTCACACTGTTCGAAGAGGGAATTACCGGCAAAGGAGAGGTTACCTGTAGTGATTCTCAGAGACAGTTCTGAAACTGCAGCTGCTAAGGAGGCAAAGACTCATGGAGAAATGTAGGCTGGAAGGGACCTCTGAAAACCCAACCTCCTATTCAGAGCAGAGATGACTTCAAATTTAGGTATGTTCAGTATGGACATGGTGGCCGAAGACTAAAAATTACATATGAGCTTTGAGATTTCCAGGTGACATAAAGTTGGGAAGTACTACCGAGCCTGACAGAAGGATATCCCTTGTGATTGAAATGGTTCAGGTGAAGTGACATTTGATAATACAAAGTAGAGCCATGCTTAGAGATTCTCAACCAAGGGTTGGTTTTTTTTTTTTTTCTTTTTTTTTTTTTTTTTTTTGTCATGTTTGCTATATGGCAGTCAGGAGTTTAAAACAAACAATAAAACAACAAAACCCCATGTTCATGCACTGTTAACAGAAGAACTGAAAAAGTTAAGTGGTTATATGGTGTGTATGGCTATTCTTTTTTTTTTTTTTTTTTTTTCCTCCAGTATAAATACACCTGACAGGGCAGCCCTGCCACACATTTAAGACATGAGGCAAAATTCTGCCACTTGTATTCACATTGAACTTAGGAGGAAGTGTTCAGAAGACAGAAGGAACAAGTTGCCTATTGTGTGGAAGGGAATTAAAGGACATCATTCTGCTCAGCCAGATGCCAGTTGAGAGAAAAATATGACGTCTCTGTGAAAATGCATTTCTTGAGTAAATATCAAGGAGAATTAGGAAATGTGTAAGTTGGGAGATACATCTGAAATGATGATTGCAGTTGGCTTATGAGGAACTTTGGACAGGAAATTGGTAGAAACTTCCCATTTTAAGAATAAAGTGCACCATAGATATGAAGTCAGCATTCACCTAAAGAGTAGAGGCCAACTCAAAGCCCCCACAACAAAGCAGTGGACAAACCAGAACACTAACATGTTGTGGTCTAGAGTCACACAGATATACATAAGTTTACTATACCTAAACATCTGAGGGGTTCCTTTGAGAGGCGGAGGGCTTGTGCCCCATTTCCATTTCCACTCTCAGTGTCCCCTGCCTCAGAGAAGGATCCCAGCTGCTTGGCTTCCCTGGCCTCTGATGCCAGGCTACCAGAGCAGGTATCCCAGCATCGCAGCAAACAGGTGACAATTTGAGTGCCACAGCAGTCCTCAATTGCTAGCTGGACACTCAGGGCACTTTGCGGCCACCCACCTTTGTGAGCTCCAAGGCTGACAGTGACTCTCTGCTGAGCTGCCACAGCTCTCAGGCGTCCCGGTGACAGAGCATTTCGGCGCTAAGCTGACTGCCAGGAGAAAAGGCTGCCGTGAAATGGCTGCTCCACAATGCCAGGAGCAAGGTCTGCTGGGCTGGGGGTTCGCAGGGGAGCTCAGCCTTGGGCCTGGCAACTGCGCCTGGAAGCCAGGGACGGCCTTGGTGTGCAGCTGGACACCTGGGCCTGAGAAAGCAAGGTCTCTTTCCAGACACTTGGCACCATCGTCACCCAGTGGCTGTCTCAGGGGGACGAGAGAAATGCACAGCATCTCTTGCTTTCCTGAAAAATGGATGGATTTGGACCCCAAAGCGAGCTCCTTTCTCTCGGAAGCATCACGTCCTCCTGTCTTTCTTGTATTTGGCTATGACTTTAGGAATCCCTGCAATCCCTGCAGCTGTGTCCCCTGCCAGCTTCTTGTGTGCCCCAAGCATCCTCGCTTGCAGGGCAGTAGAAGATGCAGAAAAGGCCTTGCCTTAGTGGAAGCACTGCCCTGCAGGAGCTCCAACAACCCTCTCAGCAGCACGCTGTAGCCCCCAAATGCCCCCGAACATGGCACATTTCAGCTACTGGGAAGGAAATGAGCTCGCTCAAGGTGAGCTACCCGCTCAAGGCCCAGGTGTCTGTGAGGCGGTGTTGGCAAGGAGTCCTGTTGTGTGAGTCCGTTCTTTGTGGGTGCTCCGTCCCCACAAGGCTTGCTTTTCAAGGCCCAGGAGAGTCTTGTGGGCACTGGCCTGGGATCCCAGACTGAGCCAGCTGCTGGCTGGCAATCAGGGAGGCTCGCTCGGTGTCTTGGCTTGGGTTTGCGTGGCCAGGCTGTGGGAGCGGGGGGCTGCAGGGGTGTCCTCTGTGAGGAGAATGCAGCAGCTGCCCCATGGGAGCTCAGGGCCGCTTCCAGGAGGCTCCTTCCAGGAGGGACCCACCTGCTGCTGCCTAGAACGCAGAGCAAAAGGATGATGTTTGCGCCTGGGGGAGAGCCCATCTAAGAAAGGGAACAAAAGCTGCTGCCCAGCAGCGTCTGGCTCAGGGAGGAGTGAGAAAGCTCTGTGCAGCCCCCAAGGTCCGTGCAGCAGGAGGCAGGAGGTGCTCCAGGCTCACAGCAGCAGTTCCCCTGCGGCCTGTGCAGGGAGAGGCCCCTGGTGGAGCAGGCTGTGCCCCTGGTGGAGCAGGCTGTCCCCCTGCAGCCCATGGGTCCCCCGTGGAGCAAATCTCCACGCTGCAGCTTCCCTGCGGGTGGAGGAGCCCCCAGTGGAGCAGGTGGCTGTGGCCTGGAGGAGGCCGCGGCCTGTGGAGAGCCCCCGCAGGAGCAGGCCCCGGGCTGGACTGGAACAGGCTGTGCTGAGCCTGCTTTGCCCGTGACGCTCCTTGTGGAGTGATCTCCCTGTCCTTCTGGCAGCCCTTGAGCCCTTGCCAGCCTCTTTTCTCCCCTTGGCGTTGGAGGAGGGGCAGGGAGAGAGCGCTTGTGCTGGAGCTCAGCTGCCCAGCTGAGGAAAACCACCACGGCTCTGTCTTGCCGCTGCTGCAGCACGCTGGTAGCAGCCAGCACCGTCTGTTCTTCGAGCCTCAGCAAGCCCACAGCATCTTCCCAGAAGGGATCCCTTTCCTTCACGCCTGACAGGCGCCGCCTCCAGAGGCTGAGGGCTTGTGCCCTGTTTGCAAGCGCTTTCTCAGTGCCCCCTTCCCCAGAGAAGGATCCCAGCTGCTTGGCTTCCCTGCCCTCTGCTGCCAGGCTCCCGCAGCTGCTATCCCAGCAGCGCAGCAGCCAGCTGACAATGTGCTCGCCTGGAGGACAGCTGCAATTTTGTCCCATGGCTCGCAGCTCGCCCAGGGATGGGGATCACCTGCTTCCTGCTGCTTTTCTCTCTGCTCTCCTTTCCAACAGCCTCCTGTGCCCTGGGATGGCCCTACCTTGGGGTAGGCTGCCTCGCCTTCCTCTTGCTCCTTCCCCTTCTTGGGAGGACTTTCTGCCCTTCCGAAACGAGATGACTTCTGCATGCATTCCTTCCCCTTGTGTGTATTGGTGCCTGAGACAGCAACGGGGTCGTCCCCTGGAGCCAGCTGTAGGGCCTGTGCCAGGCTTGGAGTGGCTGCAGGGAACATGCCAGGGGCTGGAGGGGCTGCAGGGAACATGCCAGGGGCTCGAGGGGCTGCAGGGTGTGTGACAATGCTTTGAGGGGCCTCAGGTCCTGCCGCAGTGGTTGAAGTCGATGCAGGGAACATCAGAGTTGTTGGAGGGGCTGCAGGTAAAATGCCAGGGCTTGCAGCAGCTGCAGGCTGCGTCACAGCTTTGCATCAGGTCAAGACGCATTTTCCTAGAACCATACATTTCCTCCTGAAGGGGCTGAAGAGCATGGAATGGTCTTCAAAATGCACAGAGCAGACCCCAGCAAATGTAGAGCTGCTGCTAGCAAGTAGGTAACTTTATTGTTCCTGTTGTTAATTTTGTTTCACAACAACAGATGCAAATATGTATCTTGAATGAGGGCAAAGGTGACCTTGGATCTGAAGCACACAGGCGTTCGCTAGTGTCCCCCCATCCGGAGTGAATCCAGAATGACTCGGAAGGAAAAATAAAGTCCAAACCAGTGCGTTGTGATAAAGAGAGTTTAATAGGGTAGAAAAGGAATAAAAACCAACAAAATAATAAATAATGATATTTATAATTTATATTAATATATAAAAATATTTAATACTATTAAATACTTATAATTTTATAATAATAAAACAATGCCATACCGTACAACACAGTCAATAAAGTGGATTTAATTAAATAAATAAGAAAACCAATAAATTAAATGAAAATTAAAAATTTAAATTTAATACAAATAAAACCCATTTGTCCCATTCCAATGAATTGCTATCCCCATCATCACTTCCCATCCCACTGATCATTTGCTATCCCAAAGACCTCCCAGTTCTTATCCCCTTGGCATGCCAGTGCAAGAAGAAGTGCTCTGCAGGCAGAGGCCTTGCTGAGTGACCACCTAAGGAGAGGAATTTAATCCAGAAGGCAGGAAAGAAGAGCAATGCCCCGAAAGAAGAAGCAAGTCTTGTCTCTCAGCCCTTTGGTGTCCCAAGCAGCAGTTGCCATGGCCAAGCTTTCCCAGCCCAGCTGCTGCCAGCATCTCCCCAGCTTGCCATTGCCACCTTCCTGGGTGAGGCGCGCGCGCATTTGCCATTGGCGCTGTTGCCATCCCTGAGAGTGGCAAGCCCATCCCCTAGCTCCAGCACGAGAGAGGGGAGAGGGCAAGCAAGAGGGGCAAGGGCTGAGGAGCGTGGCTGAAGCTGGAGCAGGTGCCTGCAGAGGTCTCTGTGCCTGCCTGGGTGCTGCGGGGGCCGTCGAGGAGAAGCCCGAGGTCGGTCACGGGTAGCTGTAATAGTAGGCTATGGCGTGGTCCTTCTGCCGCTGCACGAAGAATTGCACGGGGCCGATCTTGCACGCTGCCGCTCCTCCTGGGCCAGCTTCTTCAGGCGCTCCCGCTCGGGACGCTGCTGCGGCATGATGGGCACCGACTCCTCCTGCTCCTCCAGCGGCGTGGGTGCTGTGTCGCGGCCCGCCCAGGGCCCCACGCAGGGCACGTAGTCCACGCGGGGCTGCGCCGGACGCTGCAGCGTGCGCGGCTGCGTGGGCAGAGCCAGGACGCTGCGCTTGGCCCCCTGCGGCTGGCAGGCCCCACACTCTGGGCGCCTGCTCTGGGGGAGCTCTCTGTGCTCCTGTGCTGCCTGGTGGTGCCGGCAGCGCCTGGGCCTTGTGGCCAGCTGGGGGCCGGGGGGCAGCGGGCACAGCGCTGGAGCCTGGCAGCGTCGGCCGGGCCCTGGGCATGCCGCTGGAGGTGGGCTGCGGCTGCACACAGGGCGGCTGGCGCACTGGCCCCAGCGCCTTGGCCCTGGCCCCCAGCGGCTGCAAAGTCTCGCTGGGGGTCTTTGTCCCCGGCTGCTGGCGCTGCAGCGTCTTGGCCCCGCTGGCTTGGGGCCGGAGCCTGTCCTGGGGCCGCACGGCACGGGCACGGGCACGGGCACGGGCATGGGCACGGGGCTTCATGGGGAGGGGCTCCGGCAGCAGCCGCGCTCTGCAGAGAGGCGGCGCTGCTGCTCCATGCCCCCCAGCAGCCCCCGGGCTTCGCGCTCTCTTGCTGGGCGCCCTGGTGCTGTCGCTCGCTGGCTGCTGCCTGCCGCTGCCCGCTTGGCTGCTGCTGCCAGGCAGCGCGCTGTGGCCAGCCGTCTTGCCCTGGCGCAGCGTCTTGGGGCCTTGGCCAGCCTGGCCCAGCAGCAGCGTCTTCTCCTTGCCGGGGGTCTTGTCCGTCGTGGGCCTCCTGTGCTGGGAGCTCTGCGCTGTGCTGGGGGTGCTGGTGGGCGCGGGGCGCTTGGCCCCCCACTTGGTGCCGGTGGGCGCAGGGGCAGGCGGGGGGCTCTGGAGGGGACTGCGAGGGGGACTGGGCAGGGCTCTCCTCAGGGCTGGGAGAAGTTGAGGCCTCTTGAGGGGAGCCAAGGGAGGCTGGGGCAGGGTTCTCTTGCGGGCAGGGATGAATTCCTGCTGGGGGGGCCTTTTGGGGAGAGGCTTGGGCAGGGGTCTCCTGCGGGCAGGGTCGGGGGGGCTCTGGAGGGGACTCAGGTGAGGCTTGGGCAGGGCTCTCCTGAGGGCAGTGAGGAAGTCAGGGTCGGGGGGGCTCTGGACAGGAGCCGAGGGAGGCTTGGGCAGGGGTCTCCTGCGGGCAGGGATGAATTCCTGCTGGGGGGGCCTTTTGGGCAGGGCTCTCCTGAGCTGGGGCCGGGCTGCAGGCTTGAGGGGAGAGCTGAGTGGCGGCACAGCAGCTGCAGGGGGCTGCAGCGCCCGCCCAGCCTGCACCTTGTCGGGGTGCAGCCCAGGGGTTGAGGGGACCTCACCCAGCGCTCTGGTGGCTGCCAGTCCCTGCGTGCTCAGCTCCTCGATGTCCTCGCAGAGGTCGGGCAGCTGCGAGAGGAAGCGGCTGAGGGCAGGACTGCTGGGCAAATCGGGGAAGGCGTCCTGGGGCTCCACGGCATCCAGGCAGCTGAGCTGCGCCTCCAAGCCGGAGCTGTCCAGGTCGGCCAGGAGCTGGTCCTGCACGTGCTGCAGCTGCTGGCTGTCCCCTGCCAGCTGGGGAAAGGCCTCAGTGAAGGCATCGGGGCCCAGCTCCAGCAGCTCCAGGGTCTCCTCAGGCACCTCTGCAAGTGTCGCCGCTGAGGAAAAAGCAAGCCAATGCAATCCCCCAGGCATCCCCCGATGCCAGCTTTGCCATGGCTCCTGGGTGTGGGGCGCCCAGCGGCCGGCTGGGCCAGCCCCAAACTCACCGTCGGGCGTCGCCGTCTGGGTGCTGGCGGTCCTTGGAGCCTGGGCAGGCTCGGGGGCAGTGGGGCCAGGGCAGCGGGGGCCCCTGGTCCTCGCTGAGCCCCACAGCGTGCAAGCAGGGCTCCGGCAGCTGCCCCCGGCTGCTGCTCAGGGTGCGGGGCGCGGGGAGCGCCTGCGCCCGCAGCGGAGGCCCCGGCACGAGGAGTGGGGGGGGGCCGGGGTGGGCAGGAGCCTGCAGCAGGCAGGTGCCTGCGGGGTGCAGGAGCTCCCCTTGGAGCACGGCCCTGGGCCCCAAGCAGAGGGGATCCTGGGGCACCAGCGTCTCCGTCAGCAGGGGCTGTCCCCACTGGGAGACACTGGGGGCACAGGGAGGAGCGGTGTGGGGGAGCTGCCCCACAGCAGGGAGCTGCCCCCCGGCGGGGAGCTGCCCAAGCTGCAGGTGGTGCCCCTGGGCTGGGAGGTGCCCCCCAGGTGGCAGCTGCACCCCGGCGGGGAGCTGCAGCACCTGCCCCTGGACCCCCGGCACCACGTGCCAGACGGTGGCCTGGGGCAGCGCGGAGGGGAAGGTGGGTACCTGCGGGGGCTGCAAGGGCAGCGCCGTCGCTCCAGGGAGGGAGGGCAGCAGCCAGGCAGCCACCGTTGGCGGCACGGCTGGGACGACGAAGGGGGAGTTTTGCGTCTGCGCAAGCCACGGAAGCCGTCTGGGGAAACCCTCTGTGGGAAAAAGGGCGCTGGGCTGAGCTCTGGGGCGCTGGGCTCGCCAGCAGGGCCGCAGCCCCGGGAGGAGCGGGAGCCGGCTGCTGGACCTGCCATGGTGGCTGGAGAGTGGGGCGGTTGCTTGGGGAACCCGGGCAACGGGGGTTCCGTCCCAACGGCTCACCAGCCCCTCGCTGACATCTTGGGGAGGACTGCAGGCTTTGGACCCAAGCAGGCTGCCCAGCGCAAGACTTGGCCATCCCCAGCAGGCTTGCCCTCCCACGCAGCACTTGCCATGCCCACCACGCTTCCACACCGCCTCTTTTCCCTGGCATTTCCCATGCCAGGACCAGCTTTCATCCTCATGGTCATTTCCCATCCTGACAAGTTCACATGAGAACAGATTCCCAGACAAAAGATTTCCCATCAACACGAAGTGTTTCTTCATCCAAAGAGATCTCGTCCCAAAGAATTTCCCTCTCTTGGATGACTTTTCCAAGTATTTCCTTCCTCAGCGAATGTTACCCACCCCTTTCAAGACTTCCCATCCCAATGTTTTCCCATCCCAGGAGCGATTGCTCATCCCAATGCTTTTGCTTCCCAGTGCTTTCAAAGCCCGGGAACATTTCCCATCTCTCTCATTTCCTAGCCCAATGCCTTTCCACGCCAAGGAAACCTTCCCATCCCAGCAAGGATTTCTCGGCCCACTCAGCCTTCCCCATCCCAAGCATTTCCCAGCTTCACCATCCAACACACAGCTTGGCCAGCCCACAGCTCTAGAGAGGGATTTGGACGATGCTGATAGACACAAGGTCACGGGGATTTGCTGTGCTGATGATTGCTCTTTATTACAGATCAACACAGATCCCCAGTCCCAAGGGTGCTAGGATGAATCTGGCAAATATGTAGATACGAGGCTCTTCCATTTCTTACCGGGAAAGAAAGAGATCTGTGCGTTTCTCTCTCTCCACCTTAGGAAAAACATAGGAAGGGGAGAGTACTAATGAACAGGAGCATGCTCAGCTCAGCCACCACGAAAGAGGCTGCCCGCTCCTCAGCACCTCTAAGCAGCAGCACCTTCAAGTCTCCTCCTGCAGCAGCAGCACATCAGTGTCTCTTGTCCCACCAGCAGGACAGTGGCGTCTCCCATTGCACCATGCCGACCTCCACGCCTCGAGTGCCAGCACCAGTCCTCAATGCGAGCTGGACGCTCAGGGCACTTGTGGGCACCCACCTTTGTGAGCTCCAAACTGACAGTGACTCTCTGCTGAGCTCCCATGGCTCTCAGGCGTCCCGGTGACAGAGCATTCGGCGCTAAGCTGACTGCCAGGAGAAAAGGCTGCCGTGAAATGGCTGCTCCACAATGCCAGGAGCAAGGTCTGCTGGGCTGGGGGGTCGCAGGGGAGCTCGGCCTTGGGCCTGGCAACTGCGCCTGGAAGCCAGGGACGGCCTTGGTGTGCAGCTGGACACCTGGGCCTGAGAAAGCAAGGTCTCTTTCCAGACACTTGGCACCATCGTCACCCAGTGGCTGTCTCAGGGGGACGAGAGAAATGCACAGCATCTCTTCCTTCCCTGAAAAAGGGACGGATTTGGACCCCAAAGCGAGCTCCTTTCTCTCGGAAGCATCACGTCCTCCTGTCTTTCTTGTATTTGGCTATGACTTTAGGAATCCCTGCAATCCCTGCAGTTGTGTCCCCTGCCAGCTTCTTGTGTGCCCCAAGCATCCTCGCTTGCAGGGCAGTAGAAGATGCAGAAAAGGCCTTGCCTTAGTGGAAGCACTGCCCTGCAGGAGCTCCAACAACCCTCTCAGCAGCACGCTGTAGTCCCCAAATGCCCCGAAAGGGCACATTTCAGCTACTGGGAAGGAAATGAGCTCGCTCAAGGTGAGCTACCCGCTCAAGGCCCTGCTCTTTGGCCCAGGTGTCTCTGAGGCAGTATTGGAAATGAGTTCTGTTTTGAACATAAGAACATAACATAAGAACATAAAATAACAGAAAAAATGTATAATATCATAATGTACCATAAGAACATAAAACAAAAACAACTATCATCATGTGGTCTGGTAAGATCTAGGAGAAAGCAGAAATCCATCAATGCTGTGTTTCCTACTCCTCTAAACCAATTCAGTTGTCAACTATGAATGCTTCCAGCTGGAAAAAATTGGAAGAATGAAGTGGAGGACTCCTTGCCATCACTGTGTTTCTGGAGCACACCTCTACCTCTCCGCCCAACAAGGGCTTCTTCTTGGGAGAGAATTGCAAAACATGAAAAACCATGACCAAAGCCAGAGGACCCATCTCCACAACAGCACGATAAATATAAAAGACATCTCTAGATGCAGACCCCAGAGCTCCAATTCACTAGGTCCCGCTATTGGAAGCTATTTTTTATGCTTTGCTTTTAAGGCCGCTGGCTGCCTCCTCCCTTATGCTCCCCGTTGTCCCTGTTGTCCTGTCTTTCTCCTGCATTGCTTCCTTTCCTTGGTGGACCTTGCTGAGCTCTTTGATGTTGTGTTGTATATATATGTATGAAGGCAGGATGTCTCTTCTTCTTTTACACTGCTGACTGCTACCCCATATACCTCTGCAAGTTTTCTTACAAGGGAGTAAGACAAAAAGGCCTGTGCCTGGCAGAGGGAGCAGTGAACGATGATCTAGCAAAGCAGTCCATCGCAGACAGACAACACTGGCCCGGAAATCCTGCTTGAAAATTTGGTGTACATGAAACTGAGACAGAAATTGGAACTTTCAACAAAACGCTGTAGGGTAGAAGTTGTTTTAGCTGAACATACTGGGCACATCTTTGAATGCAAAAGGTAAGGTATTGCTTTGTTTATGTAAGATCTGAGTGTTTCACACAGCACTCCAGCATCCTCTCTTAAATAGGGGAGGCAACCAGAAGATGCAGAAGTTGGCAGACGCACAGGATGTGAAGTACTATCAGTAAAGAATTTCTTCCTAACATATATCAGAAATCTAACTTTTCAGTGTAAAGCTATTACTCCATGTCCTGTCACTCCAGGCCCTGATAAAGACCCCCTCCCCAGCTTTCCTATAGGTTGCCTTTAAGTACAGGAAGGCTCTCAGCCTGGCACACAGTAAAAGTGATGGCAGATCCTTCACTATATTATTTGAATTTCACGTAAATAGAACAGACTATCAACTTACTTAGGAGAAGTAATACAATTTCAGAACTATTCAAAACCAAAGGCATTCCAAACTAAGTTTAAGTTCAGAGGAAATCCAAAGAAAAAACTAATTTTGAAACTAATAATCAGAGACCATAATCTTCTTCAAATGCTAGATTTTCCTCCTGTACTGGGTAATTTTGATCTGTCTTTAATGCTCATCCAGACATGGCTTTGACACCGAGTATCTTGCTTTGCCTCTGCATTAAGTCTTCTTCTCATGTGAGGTAAATGTCCTGCTCTTATGGGATGGGCCTAGGAGACATACGCGCTGTGTCTCATGATGCTTGGATATCATCTTAATTCTGGGTGAAGATGAAAGGTCTCACTGCTTCCTGAACAGGGAAGTGGATGTCTGCAGTTAAGAACCCTCTGTCTAATCTAGAAACATGAAGGAAGGAGTTTGCTGGATTGCAAGTGACAGTGAAGAAAGCCACAGATGACATATCAAACTGATTTAAATGTTATTTAGCTCAGGGCATGGCTAATGATGTGGAGCTGGAATAGTTTGACGACTGTAATTACACTCACTATCACTGTGACTTGTTTATAGGATGGTAATGCCTAAAGGTCCCACTGGAGCCTGAAACAAGGTTGTGCTGGGTGCTGCACGTGCATATCTCAGTAGCGTTTTGATAGCTAGTGATACAAACAGACAAAACAGAGATTGAAAGGAGAAACGGGGGGACAGAGATAAGAAGATCTTCCTGCAGGTCATTTAGGGTATGAGCCAGGAGTTCAGTGCATCCAGCTCTCTAGTGCTCTGCTGGCCCAGTGAGATGAATGGAAAACATTGCAGCCTTGGAAAAATAGTGCTTCTTCTAATTCTTTGGCCAGTTTTGATGATTTAGGACTGCTCTATTTATTTATTTATTGATTTTACTTTCCTCATTTGTGCTGGAGAAGGTGAACTTTTTAAATACCTATTCTGAATTCAAATATCATTTTTATTGTTATGTTTCTGTTTTGTTGGCACTATTCATAATGACTTCTA